>NW_009194577.1:12122-14864 GCF_000690835.1 Fulmarus glacialis | reverse complement strand
TTCCCTATTCAACAGACACTTAAGCATCTCTTTCAACCTGTTTAAGTGGCACATAAGCAGGTGCTTAAGTGCTTTGCTGAATGGGGTGATTCAAAGCATGTGCTTAAATGTTTTGCTAAATAATTAAAAATTGGCTTGAGAGCTTACATAAAGACACTCACTGAAAATTACCAAGCTTTATGAAAATGAAATGAAGCAATTAAGTTTAGCTTTCCTATCTCTACTTCCAGAAATGCCTATTAAGTCCAGCACACAAGCCCTGATTGTTGGAAGCAACAGGATCAGTAAGTCTAGGGCTACTTAAAACAACATTGCCTTTTTACAGAAAGACCTTGATACGGACAAGGTGCTTTGTATATCTCTTACTTCAAGGTAAACCCTGAAGGAAGGATTTTGAGAAACAGCCTAACAGCATAAAACAAAAATTATTTATGCCTTCCTCTTCCTTCGGATTGCATCTTGCAGTAGGTGACTACAGCTACATAAATCATAGCCTCTTTTCTTGCGGAGGCAAAGCTGACATCCCTACTTTCATTGCACCCCTTCCCTTTTGCACTAGTTCTTCAAAATCTCTGAGAATTTCATTTTTCCTCAGCTTTCCTATACTTGGGTTAAGCCCCAAACTGTAATCTTCCTAAACCTGAACAAAAGTGATTTATCTACATAAGAGTTGTTATTCAGACAGCAAAGCTAAAACCAAAAACAGACGTGTAGGCAAAGTCTATGGAGACAGGAGACTATTCTGTTCTCCATGCAAGGGCTTGCTAAGCATTACATTGCTTAAAAAGATCTGCAGAAACATTTGAATTCCAGAAAAATTGCCAACTGAACTGAGAGTTTAGTTTAACTTGCAAAAAGCTGAGTTCATCTTTTGAATCGTGTTTATTTGAGTCTGTTTTGCTCATTTGCCCTTTACCATCAGAACTATCAGCACTAAGCCCCAGACAAGTTCGTGCTTCCCTTGTGTAAAACCACATCAAAATCATATGGTAAGAGAGTCCTTCATACTGAAAAATGCACACCATACATGGAAGAAAGAGACAAACATTAGAAAGGTGTTAGGAAATTTTTATGGTACCCCTCCAGGCGAATTAAAAACATATTTGTGCTTAAATATAAAACAAAAATGTAATGAACAATGCATTGGGCAGAGTCCTACCACAATATGGGGTTCTAGATGGAGTCTGCAAAGATGTGTCACAAGCAGATTCCTTATATACTCTTGCACCAGCACCAATCCCGAGAGCGGTTGCATGGGGCACCTCCGCCCGGCCCTGGGTCCATCCCCCAGCCCAGCTCTGCTGCCTAAAGGTGAACCCTGAGCTTAGGCCCCGAGCGCTCCCATTCCAGGACAGCTACAAGACAATGCTGAGGCTGTTTCTTCTCTCATCATCAAGGAAAACCTCACTTGCAAGGAGCTTGTTCTGTCTCTAGCTTTCTTGCCAGAATGCAATCCTATAAATTGGGCCCCACAATTTAAGAAGGATGTGAAGGTACTTGAATGCATCCAGAGGAGGGCAACAAAGCTGGTGAAGGGGCTGGAAGGCATGTCCTCTGAGAAGTGGCTGAGGACACAGGATTTGTCTAGTTTGGAGAGAAGGATGCTGAGGGGTGACCTCATTGCTCTCTACAGCTTCCTGAGGAGGGGAAGGGGAGAGGGAGGTGCTGATCTCTTCTCCCTGGTACCCAGTGCCCGGGCACGTGGGAATGGCTCAAAGCTGCGTCCGTCAGGGGAGGTTTGGACTTGACCTGAGGAAACATTTCTTTACCAAGAGGGTGGTCAAACCTTGGAACAGGCTTCCTGGAGAAGTCAGTGTTTAAGAGGCATTTGGACAATGCTCTTAATACCATGCTTTAACTTTTGGTCAGCCCTAAAGCAGTCAGGCAATTGAAATAGATGATCACTGTGGGTCCCTTCCACCTGAACTATTCTGTTCTATTTCCCACACTCACCTTGAGTCGAATAATGAAGAGACTGTTATCTGCCTGAAATGCCAGGGGTTTTTCAGCTCCAAAACCACTTTGAAGGACACATAACACAAAGGTTTCAAGTGGAAACAGAATTTTATTTTATTTTATGTTATTTTATTTTTCTGAATCTGTTTCAGAGCCCATGCTCACAAGCATGAACACAATGCGCATGTGTAGCCAAGAGCAGGCTGATGCGTTCTTCAGTTTAGCTTGACAAAACATCCCTTGCAGGAAAAGTAAAGCCATAGAGCTGCAGAAAGTAGAGCAGGAATACAGGACAAGCAGTCCCTGCTTCCTCAAGAGTGAGAACTTGAAGAATGAGGATCAGGACCAACCACACATAAAAGAAGGAGAGATGTATGGTACTGTGGGGTATTTTCCAACGTATGACACGTAGCGATGACAATCATACTCTTTGCCTTCCAAAACTTGCTGCGCCGCTCTGCTTCTTGGCCAGCGATGCATGAAAAGCGCTCTGGTGCCGGCCCAGTGCTTGTACTGCAGGCAGGGAGAGCTGAAAAGCGGCAGCTCCTGGTGGTGCAGCAAGCCTGGAGCCCTTCCAAGCACAGGCTGTTTTGCACAAGCAAGAACCCCTGGGGAAATGGAGCCAAGGGAAGAGCAGAGCTCGCTCCCACTACAGCTTGCAATGAGCAAGAGATCCAGAGAGAGCCAGAGCACGAGTGGTGCCTTGGAGGTGGAAGAGCAGTGGGCAAGAAGCGAGCCGACGGGGCCCAGAGGAGCCCTGCCAAGGGGCTGGGCTAATGCTACAGA
>NW_009194577.1:10998-11692 GCF_000690835.1 Fulmarus glacialis | reverse complement strand
AGCAATCCCTCCCGCCTCATCTCACAGGCGGGTCACGCCCCCCAGGAGATGCCCAAGCCCTATTCTCCCTCAACCTGGAACCATCTCAGGGGCTTCTGAGAGTGGCTAAATGCCCCTGGCCTGATCGACCTTGGGGGCAAGAATCCTTCCAGCGCCTGGCAGGACACCAGTGGGTGTTCCAAAGCACTGGGACCCCTTGCAACATCTCTGCATCCCACTTCTTACAGCTGCTGCCCCTGGCTCCACAGGGGATGAGGACGGTGAGGTCTGCAGTACTCCTCAAGGAGGAGCATTCCCTTGGTCTTGCCACTGCTATCCAGCTGAAAAGGCTATCCGTCCCTGAGATGAGCTTTGAAGGTGGCCCCACCAGGAGCTGGCCTTGCAGCGGAGAACCTCCATCAGCCTTGTCCCATCTCTGGTCTTCCTGCCTCAGCCCCCTTCAAGTAATTCCACCAGCTTCTCAAGGACTTTCTCTTGGATATCTTCGAACTGTCCCTGGGCCAGCCCTGGCAGCAGGACATGGGAGGATGCTCCCTTTTATCCTGCCCCGGGGCATTGCGACTGCTGCGTTGCCAGGCAGTGGCAATGTGACATGGGGGTGACGGGGCCCCCCAATGCACAGCCCCGCCCACCGCCCCTCCACCCAGCATCCTTCGGATGAAGGCCTTTGGGGTGCTGGCCCCGCGGAAGTTAC
>NW_009194577.1:10223-10929 GCF_000690835.1 Fulmarus glacialis | reverse complement strand
CGCCGCAGCCCCCCCCGCGCCGCCCAGCATCCGTCGGAGGAAGGCCTTTGGGGTGCTGGCCCCGAGGCAGTCCCTGTGCCCAGCAGGCCCAGGGGGCTGACCCTGCCCTTGGGGGCCGTGCACTGGGCCCAGCTGCTGGGCGTCCCTGACGCCTCCTCTGCCACTCGGTTCCCAAGAACAAACCTCATGCTCTTACTCTTCTCTCAGGCCATGGCAGAAACCAACCCTGCAGCCCAGAGACCACCTCTATTAGCCATCCCCTCTCTAAACCAAAGGTAACATCCATGAGGCCACGCAGCGAGGAGGACCAGGGACACAAAGCCTTTTCCAGGGGAATAACAGGGGATCGTTTCGGCAGCCGCAGCCTTGAGGAACGCCAAAGTGTAACCAGAGGCATAGGCTGGGAAGGACAGTGCCAGTAGACTGCCACAGAAATAACACAGGCTTTGAAAAACAAGTGGTTGGAGGTGACACTGGTGTGGTGGAAAGGTTGGTCATTTTCAGACCTAGAACATTTGGATCTGTGCCCAAAGCACAGCCAGGCAAACAACAACTCTTCCAAACGGCAAAAATAGCCCATTGCTGCTATTGCCATCACATCCACCTTTTCCCACTGGCTACAAGACAATGCTGAGGCTGTTTCTTATCTCATCACCAAGGGAAACTTTCCTCCCTTGCAAGGAGTCTGTTCTGTCTCTGGCATTCC
>NW_009194577.1:7754-9788 GCF_000690835.1 Fulmarus glacialis | reverse complement strand
TGCTTTTTCTTATCACCCCCGGAAACTTCACCCCCTTGCAAGGAGTCAGTTCTGTCTCTGGCATCCCTGCTTCCAGCCAGTTTAACCCCTTCTTGTAGTTGGGCCTTCTTGTCCTCCATGCAAGATCATTCCTCAGTCACAAATTACCACTGCTGAGCCGTTAAAATTAGAATTTCCTCTTCATTGGAAAACAAATGCCAGCAGAAGAGATTTGCCCAAAATTGTACACCCAGTTAGAAGCAAAATTAGGAGTAATACCAAGATCTCCTCACTCCTAGAATCTCGTCTGTCATCTGCTAGACTGAACGCTAATGACCACAGAACAGCTCTCACTTGGAAAAGTACATGCACCTTGTTAAGATGGTTATTCATTGCATTACTATTTAAAGGAGAGGAAGAAAAAGAGAATGTGGCATTATAGAGGAATGGAAGGTGTGAACAGAGCAGCATAGAAAATTCAGGAAAACTTTCCATCATCCTATAGGAAGAGACATGAAAGCAGAGGTTAAAATAAGGGCTAGAATATGCTGGCCTAAGTTCTCACAAAGACATTCAGAGTGAATTTAATGCTCTGAAGTCTATGGAGTTAGTATATAATGTCCTATGCAGCTGAAGTTTAAAAAATTACAGTCTCTTCAAAGTGAGAGAGTATAGATGAGCATTTAAATGACTGCTGCTCGGCTCCGCCTGAAACCCTCTCAACCTGCCTGGAGTCAGGTCTTTGATTGCTATTGCCAACAGGGAGTCTGGCCTCTTGAAGCAATGCACATCCATATCTGCCACTGGCACCCACGAAGCAATATACCAAATCACCACAAACTTTTTTCTTTCTCTCTCTCTTTTTTTATTATTTTTAACAAAATGCTCCTGTGAACAATATTTAATTTTTAGAATTAAAAAAGGGCATTGGGTTTAGTAGAGAGCCTCAGTCTAGTTAGTATCAGCAGTTTTTCCCCTCCAGGGAGTAATTAAGGGAAAGCTCCCACCACAATACTAAACTGTGATAATGACAGAATTTAAAATCATTTTCATACCACATGCTGCATTGCAGTTCATTTCCATATGCTCTGCCTCCAACAAAGGTGTCAAGCTTATAAAGTCTTCTGGGCAAAAGGATGTCCGAATTCCCAATGCCTGGAAGGAGGCTCAGGGGAAAGACATAGATTGTCACGCTCTACGTGATAAGGTCTCCACTTTACGAAGTTGGCAGGAGGGAAGAAAGAAGGCCCTGGAGATTTTGACTATATTTGTCTCTGCAGCACAGTTAGCACCTGAGATTTGGGATGTTTTCTTGGTGATTCACCTGTGCTATAAGTTATTTGTTAATACTGGACATTCAGTACATATCTACTGCACTCACCCTAAAGCTAGATAATGGTGAAGCACCCATAAGAAATTTTCATGGTCCACACCTTGCAATACCCTGTAGCAGAGCACAGGGCAAGGATCCTGTACTACCTGGACTATCCATTCACTGCAATGCCATATGGAGAAAAAATAGCAGTATAGCCACATTACCTAATAGGTCACTGTTAACTTTGGTGCAGCATTGTCCTGACAGTTATGTTTACTCTAATACCAGCTCTGGCTCCTTCAAATAGAAATGAAAAGACCCTTAGGGGAAAGGTCATTTGCCAGACATCCCATCTGGGCTGGGGAATAAAACTATTGACAAGTAGTGGCACTGAGAGCAGCCTCCACAAAAAAATTTAGATCTGAGAATGATACAGCTGGAGAAATACTCTGCAAAAAACCAAACAGCAAAAATCATAATCAGCTTGTTAGCAGCAGAAAATAGACAGGTTTGGATAATAACTTATTCAAGTTTTGTCTCTCACTTTGGTCACCTCCAAATTCACTAAAATCAGACCCAACCATCTAAGGTGGTAAATGAATAAATATTTATCACACACAGAACTGGTGATCATACCTGAGAGGTGTCCCTAGAGGAGGTAATTGAGTGAGAGCAGGGAAGGAGGTTGGCAAGAGAAATGGGAATCAGAAACATGATTAGTGTGATAAGTGGAAGTAGCA
>NW_009194577.1:0-7723 GCF_000690835.1 Fulmarus glacialis | reverse complement strand
AGAGGGAAGAGTGGAGGGAACTGGGAGCGGGAACTTGGTGAAGGCAATGGGGAACAACACATGGGTGATCAGAAGAGAAAACTCCAGACTTGCAGGAGCAAGGCAAGACTAGAAAGAAAGGTATTAAGCAGTGAAAACCGTCCACTGAAGAGCTGAAAATGGGTCCCCTGCATGCAGCTAGGCATAGGAACAAAAAGAACTCAGACAACCTGGAAGCACAGGAGACAGTGGAGATATAATCTGGAGAAAATGAGCAGAAGGGCAAGTGGCATGTTCCTCCTGGGCTTGGATCAGAAACAAAAAGCCCTGAGGCTCACCACCCTCAGCCATCAGCAGATCTCCACTCCACTGAGACTGCTTTACCCTGCTTTTGGGTACTTGTTCATGCAGGGAACGATGATCTGACACTGCGCCCCTTTGTTCTGGCACCAGGCTTTGGAGCAGTCAGCCTGAAGAGCCTATCTCTGTTGATGGTTTTTAGGGCTGTCAGTATGATGTTACAGGATGAAAAGAAAATGAGGGAAGAGAATTGATTTGCTGTTGTAAGAAGCTTAAAAGCACATCTTAAGTCGGAAGGACACTACTAAAATAGCATCACTGAGGTTAAAAAGTCAGTCCTCAGAAGTTAAGAAATCCTTAATTTTGGTAATTTCCAATTCTGAAAGTTGTTTCAACGTACCAACCTTAATGTAGCCTTATGGTAGCGTTAGCTGTGTATGGTGCCTGTGCGCGTTGTTCAGGTGAAATCATATCCCATGCTACCTTAGACCTGCTAGGGCTGGAAGAAATGTGAAAAAACCCAAGAGCAAAATTTTGAATAATAATGAACAATATTATTTTGAATAATAATAATTTTGCTCTGTCCCAAAAACAGAAAGTTTTGAACATACCCATTTTAAACTGGAAAATTTGTCATTCAGTTATGCAGACTCAAAACGTTTGCTTCCAGGACAAACCTAGAAACATATATAAACTTTTTCACCTAGGCGCAAACTGATCTCTCACTAATTCTTTGAGGTTCCTCCATTTCATCTCAAATCATTCATGTCTAAACACAGCAAACACAGCAAAACCTGTCACAAAGGCTTGAAAACTTATTTCCTTTGGGGTTTTTTTTGCTTAACATGGACTGTCAAGGAATCAATACCTATTCTCATATGCACACAAAGACAAGTAATCTTAAGCATGCATATGAATAAAAGGCAAGCAATAGATTTTATGCAACTGGGACACTGCATAATCTAAGTTTGTAAACCCCTTTAAAGACCTTTATAGAGCTAATTAAAAAGGTAGAAAAAGATCTATCTCAGTTAGGACCATTCATGCTTATGTAATGTTTTTGTGCAAATACAATGACAAGGTAAATTTTAAACTCTGTGTGCAACCAATATATCAGAAAGGAGACAAAATATTCTAGGTGCGATGCTTCAGGAAAGGCCTGGCCACTCAGGACTGAAACTGGTTAACAATTTTTTCAAACCCTCTATTCTTTCTGTTATCCAGGAGGCTAGATTAAAATTGTCAGTAGCATTCCTAAGGCATCTCACTGATTACAAGGATTTTGCTGATATAGTCAGGAAGTAGAAACAACAGTATGTGATTTGTTGCTATCTCTAACTAGAGATCAGATTTCAATAACTACCTTTCAAATACTTAAAACCAGCAATACAGCAAAAACCTATACAAACAAAAGAAAACAAGTTGCAATCTTCCTCCTAAAACAAGCACTTCCGTGAGTGTAAAGGTTACATTTATTGAGCGTATTTTTCCATACTATTATTCACCAAGACCTATCCTATTTAGTAGAAATGATCCATTTGTATCTTCTTTATAAATTTTGCATTGAAGTCCAAGTTCATGCACATTATGATAACTAATATCTTCCTTCTACTCCTGGAAGAGAGACCCCATAATTATATCATTAGCACACTGAGTATAGTTCCATTTTTCTCCGAGAGCAATACTGCATACATAAGAGCAAAGTCTGGCTTTACTTTGAGAACCTCAAAGTATCTCTGGACACAAATTACTTCTCTCTACACAAATGTGAGATAGGTAAAGATTATACACAGATGGCATGAGCTACATTAGTGTTAGGTTAAATGATTTCCTGCCAACAGAGTAGACAAAAAGACAGGAATGAATGGTAAGAATTTTCGTCAATAGACTGCATCGGCTTAACAGGATTTAGATGTTCTATACATATAAATTACATCCACATATTCATGGTGTGTGTTATCAATCAACAATTGCATGAATATTCCTAAACTTGCAGAAGCTGGGGGCTTCTGCATGTCTTGCAACATCAAATCTGAAGCTCATGAAATGGTTTGATAACAAATGAAGCAAACGAAGGACAATTTTTCTCTGAGGAACCAGGAGAAAAATAAACGGTTTCATTTTGATGTTAACACTCAGGGATGACCCACGTGAATCGAAACAAGGAAAAAGTTTGCATGAACTGGAGAACCAAGAAGTGCTGAATTTTGCACAAGTTTTATAAATTATTCTCCTTTCTGTGCTCTGTTCCTTGATAACAAATTGTGATCTGGGGACTCAGCTTCTGCAGTGGATCAGTGGTTTAGACTGAATTACTCTGGTGACCCACAGGTCAGTAAAAAGCCTTTGTTCTCTGCTAGGAATGTTCTACTGAGCCATTCAGCACATTTCTAGCAATCAGTAAATATATCCTATAATTCAACTTACTTCCCTTTTACACTATGAAGAGCCATTGACCAGGATAAAAGATATCAGATTGGCATTTTATGTTGTGCCCAGATGCAGCCAGCCTCTGAAGAGAAACACACCTGAACCAGATGCCACAGAGGTGGCACACCACCATTATTAATCAACGAGGGGACAGAGGGCTGGAGACTGGCATGAAGAAGAGAGAAGTACACTTATACATCACCGGCAGAATGCAAGAGGAGTGCAGCAGCCAGTTCCTTCTAAATTCCCATTATTTTCATCATTTTACAAGGAAGCAGTGGATTCTGTTGCCAGAGTTTTGATCCATCCTATTTTCTTGTTCAAAAGAGTGGGAAGGTTATGCTAAGTTTATTGTAACATAGCACAGAAAGCTAATCCATGGGAAAAGGCCTCAGCAACTGCCTGCAATCAATGGCTTGAATATGGCTAAATGTATTTGCCTCATCAAGGGTGAGTCGCACAACCTGGGTGAATATTTATGTTTGGCAAACACTTCATTTAGCAATGACAATATTAAAGCATGTCCTTCTTATTATTCCCCTGCCTCTCTGGTCTCTCCTTGCCAGTAACTCATTTTAAAAAAATCAAAGCCACCAACACATTTTCACACAAAATTTTCCAAGAGTCCAAACTCTGGATGAAGGTCATCTTTCACGTTTGCAAGTTTCAAAGAGAACGTATAATCTATACAGTTCTTTTATACCAGGACAACTTACACTCAATGAAGTCTAGGTCACATAACATCTTTCTGTCGATATTGCATGTCTTTCAGATACAAACACAGCAGTCAAACCAGAAGCTTGTGGCTTGAACCTTGCTGCTGCTTGTGCCAGGTGAAGTTCTGTAGCCTATTCTGCTGAAACTCAGTCTCCTAGTCCCTTAAACCCTCAAAACTATCATCAATAACTTGAAATATAGCTTGAAAGGCCTATTTTAATTGAACTAATCATCTGAAATGAAGCTGCAAAGCTCTTCTTTAAAAGGCTCATTGTTTGCAAACAGCTCTAAAGGGTCTACAAGAGCGCAGATAGGTAAGTACCATTTCAACGGACTTTATAATCTAATGATATTTAGAGAAACTGCTTCCAAACCATAGTTAGAAACTTTGCTGTTTGAAACCCATAGTCATTCCTTCTAACTTTTAGTATTTAGGAAATATAAACAAAAACCAGTGCAAGCCAATGCAAGTGACAAGCCTACCAAATTTTTTAAGCATTATATATAGCTTTATATGGTAAGGCCACCCACTCACCAGCTGCAGCTGAAGAAGCCATGTGCTAGCAGAGTACAAATAGATATACAATAAGATACAAGTACATAATCAAATGATAACTAAATACACCAAAATCTTAAAACAAAAAGTTTTAAAAGTTTTAAAATAAAGTTAGGGTGGGGAATTATTTTACTCATCTTCTTATTGGGATAGTAGAGCCATGCTCTTACCCATGCAGAGCCCTTTAAACAGAAAGGGCTGTTTGTCAGCAGCTGAAGCTTCATTATGTTAGTAACCAGTGTTTGGCACATCAGTGGTATACTGACAACTAAGGCATCAGAGGCACTGGGAAGTGGCAGGAATACTGATTCTGGGACAACTGCATATGGAAAGAGAATAAGAAATGTAGCCCACAGAGAATTTTCATGGAAGCTGTATTCTGCTGGACCAACCTTTTATTAATGATGTAGCCACAGGGGCTCATTAGGCATCTGCAAACTATGAGAATTTTATATATAGCCCAAACAACAGGTAACTGTAAATGATAACATTTTCCTTTTTATCAGGGAGCTGGGTTTAATTACACCAGTCATTGAAAACTCCAGCTGCCAACCTGTTCTTAGACCTCTGTTCCTTTGACCACAGCCATGAATAAGCCTTGCTTCTTTCTCTGGCAACTTTCCATTCAGCGTAAGTGCCATTCATTACATGAACCTAAAATTCAGCACCACAACCAAGAACTGAGGCTTTCAGATTTTGACCACGGTTTGCAATATGTAACAAAATTCATCTATTTTCTTGCGGTAACTGGGTGCAATTGTCTTTTATACATGAGCTTAAATTTAGCAATCAGCTGAATAAGGTAAAAATTAACAAAACAGTAATAACAACATGGTGGCATGTTACTGGCAATGGAACACAGACCATTTCATAGTGGGACGTAATGGGAAAAATTATTCTGTATGGGAATTCTTCCCAGTTTAGGAGGCATGTCCCATTAAGGGATACATGATGTCTTCCAAATTTTGATCATCTTCTAACCTGTGACTTCTGTCTTGTCATATCAAGCACACTGCCTGATAACAGGGAGGAACCAGAAGAATTAATCGAACAGCCAGGTAATGAGGACTAATAAATCCCTGGATTTCCACCTGGTAAGTATATTTTAATAGATAAGGGTAAGTAAGGAAAAGTCAGGCAGGGTGACTCATCAGTTCTAGCAATGTAAGAAAATTAGATTTTAAGTGGAAAAAGATGTTTCCTAGGAAACTGCATGATCTGCTTGTGGAACATCAAACAAAAGCAATTTCCTAACAACAGCCATAGCTAAATTGATCTACTGCACCTCAGACAGCTTTATCAGTAAGAGAGAGATTGGGTCCCTTTATATTTTCTTAGTTACCATCATCAATTTGTCTATTATTTGACTCCTTCAGCTGTTACCTTTCTGACCTTCCACAAGTACAAGTATGATATTTGCCATTATCTGATTGGAAAGCATGTTTCCCTTTCCCCCATCTTTTTTCTCTCTCCCTCTTTTTTTGCAGCAAACTCTGCTATTGCTGCTGCCACTGAGCCAGAAAGATGAGAGCATGTACCATGGCATGCAGCAGGCATAAGCCCAAGCGAGTGTCCTGTTTGAAACCCTCCACTTTGCAGCAATGAAAAGTGAGCTGCAACATAAGCAATCTGCCAGGCTCCCTGCTCTGAGGTGTTCAATCTACAGTATATTCAGCCCATCTATACAATTTACACTGAATCAAAATCAACGTCTTTCTCTTTACAGTATGCTGTCTACATTTTCATTCCAATAAATTAAAACTCTTAAATTTCTGCTATTGCATATGACACTTTACATTATGCATGAAAGATACCAAGTATTTTAGATGCTGGGGAGGAGAACATTTGTTTTCCATGATCACTTCCAACGCAGATTGTTCAATATGTATAAGTCATAGCTGATGTAATACAGAGACTGTCTTCAGAACATGACCATGGATTTCTGAGCATAAATCCGTGCACGTGCTGACTATGTGCAGTCAGCCAAGGAATTCTAGTACCAGGCAGCTCCTCAGTGTTCGTGCTGCACACACAGCTTGCACATGTCCTGTGACACTGAGTAGCAAATGCACATCTGTTCAGCAAAGATGGTCTGAAAGTGTTTGGTTTCCTGGACATGCCTCTGTACATTTAATCTGCGTGTGCACACTGAATCCCTTGTATCATAAAGCGAGTGGATTTACTTTGGGTGCACATATAGAGATGCATCGTATCCTAATGCCAAGGCATCCAAATGCCTCCTAGACAAAATTTCCTGGCAGAAAAGTAAGATATGTCTGAGGAAACCCAAATGCCTGGTAGCTCTAATCCTGGCCACTCTTGAGCTATCACAATGGATAAAGACCAGTGCCAAAATTAAGAGCCAAAATTTAAGGAGGCTGCCAAAAGCATTACTGAAACATTTTCAAGCATACTGATTGCACAGAGTTCCAAACGGCGAAAAATACATAAGACCAAATCCATTCATGCTTGCAAACTTTTCTACTATACAACTTGTGAAGAAACCAGAAACAAAGACATTGTAGGTCTCTTCCACAACAGTGTCACTCTCACCAAAATGAACTGAACAGAGTATTCTTCTACCTACTATAAGGCCACGTAACTGAGGTTTTATTATTACTACTGCTACTACTTTGGAGATTCAGATGCAGGCAGAAATTATGACATTCCAAATTCAGAAAGTCTGTTCAAGCACTTACTTAAATTTAATGCTAAAATATACCGGTATATTCTAGAAAACTTGGGTTCTACTTTGTCTGAATTCAGTGGCCAATGGAACCTGTCCCTCAACATGAATTTCTCTTTAAACTTTCCTGAAATATCCACTACTGACTATGCATCAGCAAGTCACACATGGAACAGAATCTCATGTGAAAGCCAGATAAAGTGAGAGAAGAGACTTTGTGTTCTGGATTTGTGGCTCCAGACTACAGTAAAGAGATGGCATGAGCAGAGTTTAGCCCACCGTAACTGGTCCTTTGGATTTGCAGCAATGATTTTATGGTCACCAAAACAAAGTTGGAAAGTCTCTCTCTTTTCTAGCCTACTAAACAGAGCAAAATTCCCCAGATCTTGGTGAAGCCAATGGCAAACTATTTAATGTCAAGGACAACGCCCCCTACCACCATCACCACTCCCAGAAAGCTCACATAAAATCCTCTCAACAAAACTTTTATTCCTGCAGTGTTTTCCCCAACCTGAACCTTTGTAAAATAAGGAAAAACAATCTTCTTTTCCTTCCTCTTGCAGTTTACAGCTTCGTTCTTAGCTTAAGACATATTTAGGATTAATGCTTTTATTTTAAAGGAGTAAGATTAAGTATTTTTAGCCCCTGTGAAACAAGATGATGTATGCTGCAATTGTCAAGTCCCTCTTAAATTGCATGTAGCACATTCTGTAGCTCATAAATATTTAAGATGACTAAATAATTATCCCAGGCTCCTCAACCTGCCTTTCTTTATTAGTTCCATGGGGAGCCAGGAAAGCATTTGTTCTTCTTCAGCCATACAGACAATTATTGTACTGCAAAATATCCTCTTTCTGTTGTTGGTGGTGCTGCCACATGATTCTCTCCTATTGTGGTGTGATGGAATTAGCCTCTTGCAGAGGACAGAAGAGCCCCCGTTTCCTCACCAGATCAATCCAGCAAGCTTGGCAACTTTTCCAAAACATCTCCATTAAAGCAAATCCCATCTCACTTAATTCTACCCCTAGCCTCCTGTTCCAAATAGCGGGGGGGGG
>NW_009194576.1:19538-19871 GCF_000690835.1 Fulmarus glacialis | reverse complement strand
GGGGGGCTCTGGGGTTGGGGGAATCGCCAGCTCCCTCCTCTCGTGGGTTAATCCCATCGGGTGCTGGTGTAGAAATGCTTCTGTTCTGAAGCCTGACGCTATAAATTATGAATATAAAGCCGTAAAATAGCTCCCTGGATTTAATTACCCCATGATTAACCGATGTAATCACCGGGAAAACAGCCTCCTCGGGGAGCACACGTGAGCTGAGCCCCCCCAGCTCCCGGGAGATGCTGCGCCCACACCGGCTCCGGGAGGTTTATTGTTTAGGAGCTAAAAAACACCTTGATTTAGGGGAACAGCCGGAGCCGGATGCTTTTGGGTGCTGCTGCA
>NW_009194576.1:18293-18840 GCF_000690835.1 Fulmarus glacialis | reverse complement strand
AAAGCTTAATGACCTCACCTGGGGTGTCCCAACACCCATGGGACCTATTTAAGCTCAGTCCAGCCATGGAGCCTGTTGCTGCTGACCCCGGCCAGGGCTGTGCGTGGACGTGCATGTGTGGGCACGCATGAATTCATGGGGCTGTGCACCTATACGAGCACCTGTGACCATAAAGGACCATATATCTGTAGGGGGATGCCCAGCGACCCCTATATACCCGTATAGGTGGTTTTGGCAGGGGTGCAGGCAGCACCTTTGGCTTTGGTGAGGGTGCAAGGGGTGCAGGCAGCACCTCTGGGTGAGCATGAACCCTTTCTCCCATCCCCAAAATACCCGAGGGTGGGATTGCAGCAGGCGCGGGGTGAAGCGTCTCCTTTTTGGCACCTCCATCTCACGGCACATCCTGCGCGGTCCGGGGCAGCGCTCAGCCCCTTCCTGCCCGCGGGGGAGGAAGAGCAAGGGCTGCGAAGGTGCTTGGTGGAGGAGCTCGAGCCCAGCCGCCCCGTTTTCTCTCCATGGAGGTGGCCCCATGGCTTTTCTCCGTCGG
>NW_009194576.1:17810-18251 GCF_000690835.1 Fulmarus glacialis | reverse complement strand
GAAGCCGCCGAGGCAGTACGAGCACGTCAGGCGGGATGTGGACCCCGAGGAGGCCTGGCTGGTGCTGGGCGAGCTGGGCGACGGCGCTTTTGGCAAGGTCTTTAAGGTAGGAAAGCACCCCGAAACGCTGCTGGTGCACCAAGGGTTTTGCAAATGTTTTGGTTTTTTTTTTTTTTCCAGCGCTGCCTCGCATCGTGCAGCTTCCGGCGTGCAAGAAACTAAAAAGCCTCTAAACAGCCCCAAATTTCTAGCAGAGGCTGGCAGGGGCCCCCGCCCATCCCCAGCCTTTGGCAGGGGGAAGAGCCGCCGGCTCCCGGAGCCGGCCGGTTTGCCGGCGGGTGTTTGCCTCCTTGGTTGGAGCGAGGGGGTTGAGATGGGGATGTTTTTCTCTGAAACCATGGTGCGGAGCCCGAGCGTGACAGGAAACCCAAATTCGCCGTT
>NW_009194576.1:17251-17672 GCF_000690835.1 Fulmarus glacialis | reverse complement strand
GCGGCAGCAGCCGCCTTCCGGCACCGGGGCTGGTGGCACGCGGCAGTGATGGTCCCGGTCCTGGCTGGGTCAAACCCATCCCCTCTTCTCTCTCCGGCTTTATCGGGACAACTGAATGTCTCGGCATCGCTCGCAGGGTGGGGTTTCACTGGGAATCACCAGAAGGTCCTTGGGGGGGGGCGTTTGCTGAGCCCCCTGTGCCGGTGCTCGCTGTGCCCGCGGGAACTATATTGCGTCCGTGGGAGGACGTAGCTTGCCAGAGGGTTTTGGGATACAACGGGATGCTCCGGGACCTGCGCGCAGGGTGGCATGGCCACACCGGGGCCACCTGCACATCAGCCCCATGCCCGGGGCAGCCGTCCATCCCTCTCCTTCTTGGCTCTGGTGACAGTGACATCCCCATGTCTGTCCTTGGCGTTTG
>NW_009194576.1:10606-17216 GCF_000690835.1 Fulmarus glacialis | reverse complement strand
GAAGGGTCCAAGCTTCCCCCTCACCGAAAATCACGGGGCTGCTCCTTTTGTACCCCGCGAACCCCCACACAAGCTCTCCCCCCAGGCACAGAACAAGGTGACGGGGACGTTGGCGGCCGCCAAGGTGATCGACACCCCGAGCGAGGAGGAGCTGGAGGACTACGTGGTGGAGATCGAGATCTTGGCTTGCTGCGACCACCCCAACATCACCAAGCTGCTGGATGCGCTCTACTGGGACGGGCGGCTCTGGGTGAGCTGTGGAGGGTGCTGGTCCCCCCACCCCGGGCATGAACCGGGGTCCCACCGGCATCTCGGGGATGGGGGACTCGGTCTGGAGGGGACACGTTTACAGACCAGGGTGGGAAACCTCTCCCTGCAGATCCTGGTGGAGTTTTGTCCCGGAGGGGCCGTGGATGCAGCAATTTTGGGTAAATAAATGGTTTTTTCCAGCTGGCACGCGGCCGTCAGAGGGTTTGGGGTGGGATTGCCAAATTTCACGGCATGGAAGGGAGTCCTGGGCTTGTGCAGCATCTCCAGGAGGGAGGATGGGTTGGGGTGCATCTTCCTCTGGGTACCCCCCGGCTTTGCGGGGGGATGTTGGGCAGGAGGAAGGGTTTTGCAAATGGTTCGTTTGCGCTAACGGCAGAGCTGGAGAAAGGCTTGACGGAGGAGCAGATCCGAGCGGCTTGCAAGCAGCTGCTGCTGGCGCTGCAGTACCTGCACGGTTGCAAGATCATCCACAGGGACGTGAAGGCTGGTAACATCCTGCTGACCCTCGACGGGGACGTCAAGCTGGGTGAGTCCCAGGGGAACTGGGGCCCCTTGGGGTAGAGGGAGACCAGGAGTGAAGTCCCAGGGATGCTTTTCCCCAGGGATCCTCTCTAACAGCCGCTTTCTGCTCTGCAGCCGATTTTGGCGTCTCGGCCAAAAATTCCAGCACCGTCCAGCGGCGGGTGTCCTTCATCGGCACGCCGTACTGGTAGGTGTGGGGCAGAAATCCCTGGGGATGGTGGGATTTGGGAGTGCAGGCAGGTGGGTTGGGGGAGCCCGGGTATCCTGCTCCTCCTGTGGATGCTCCCAACCGGATCCTCCAGGAGCATCTCAAAAAACCAGATCTTTCCTCTTCCAGCCAACATCAGCTCCAGGGTAGGCTTCTCAGTAGCGTGAGACTTTGTATGGAGAGGACACGTGGGGTGCTGGTGGGTGCAAGCCCTCCTGGGGTACGTTGGAGGAATTGGGGGTTGAATCTCACCTCTTCTGCCTGTAGGATTGTCTCTGGAGGAGATGACACCTGGTTTGGTTTCAGGGGAAGATACTAGCTCCCAGGCCAGGCTGGACCTCTTCCCCTCTCTCCCATGCACAGGATGGCCCCGGAGGTGGTGCAGTGTGAGACGTCCAAGGAGAGCCCCTACGGCTACAAGGCTGACATCTGGTCACTGGGCATCACGCTGATTGAGATGGCCGAGATGGAGCCCCCCTACCATGAGCTGAACCCACTCCGGGTGCTGCTGAAGATCGCCAAGTCCCAGCCACCCACCCTGCGTCACCCCAAGAGGTGGTGAGTCCCCGTGCAGAGATGTCACCCCAACGCCGGTGACGGTGGGAGAAGTTGTCCCATGGGGCAGCTCCTGCTCAAAGCCATGTCTGGGCAGCTGTGGTGGGCTCTTGGACCATAAGTGATGCTGGTTGTGATTCCTGCAAGCCCAGCTCCAGAGATTTCCCATCACACCGTCTTTGCCTGCAGAAGGTGACAGTGGTGGGCAGCACTGGGGTGGGGACCTCCTGCCAAGGTGCTAGCAAAGCCTGAGTGTCCCTAGCATCACCCCAAGGTCTGTGGGGTCCACGGTGGGGGTGATAGGGAGCTTCTGGCCCCGTGCTCACAGGGACCATCCCACAGGTCTGAAGACTTCAAGGACTTCCTGAGGAAATCCTTGGAGAAGAGCCCCGAGGCGCGGTGGTCAGCCAGCCAGCTCCTGCAGGTGGGTAGCACCCATCGTCACCTGCCTGGGGTGGTGGGACCCATCCCCAGTGCTGGCCCCACTCACCTCCCTCGCTCCCACCCAGCACCCCTTCGTGGCGGGCATCTCCGACAAGCGGCCGCTCCGGGAGCTGGTGGCCGAAGCCTGGGCTGACGTGCTGGAGGAAGAGGATGAGGATGAAGGTGCGGTCCCCTTGGTGCGTAGCGACTGGCTGGGGTGCAAGATCCCTCCAACCCTTTCCACGAGCTCGCTGAGCCTCACCTCTCCCCTCCTTGTCCACCCCACAGCCTGGGCAGGAGCACGGAGAGTCCTCCTGCCCCCCGACCCCGGGGGGTCCCCCGGAGCATCAGCCCCCAGACAGAGCAAGGAGAGTCGGCGCGGAGCCGGGCATCCCATCTGACATCCAGGTGGTGGCAGAGCCCAGGACCAAGAGAGTGTCCGACTTCTTGAAGCAAATGAGGAGGAGGTCCTCGCCCGAGCCCACGGGCTCCATGAGGCTCCCTGCGAAGAGGCCGTCCGAGTTTCTGAAGCTGATGCGGCGCAGATCGTTTTTTGGAGGGATGAAGTCCCAAGAAACAGCTAAGGAGCAGCACGGGGCAGAGCCGAATGGGTTGGAGATTACGGTGCTGGATGCTCCTCAAGGGCCATCAGTCCCAGCAGAGGCAGGAGGAGAAGTTCAAGGGTGTCAAGAGGAGGAGACCAGCCCTCTGGGGACCCCCTGCAATGTGGCCGAGCTCCCCTCGGGGCCACAGCGGGCAGGAGACCTTGCTGAACTGCAAGAGCTGAAGGCAGAGCAGGTTGGACCCAAGGCAGAGCCCCAGGAGGAAAGCCAACAGGCCAACGCATCACCGGTGGCCGAAACACCTACGGAGGGACAGCTTGCAGCCCAACCGAGCCCTGTTTTGACCCCCAAAATGGATACAAAGAAGGAATCAAGCAGAGACCCTACTTTTAACTCACTGGCCCTGCCTGCACCCACGGATGGGGACTGGCGCAGAGGCTCGGCCATGGGGCAGCTGGTGGCAGCCCTGGACCTGTGGACCATGGGGACCAAAACCCAGAGCTTCAAGTCGCTGGCAGAGCATCAGCACCGGGTTACTCGGTCATTGCTAGACCTGAAGGTTGAGGTTGGCTCCACTGGGGCTGAAGATGGCCTTGGGAAGGATGGTGATGGAGCAGGGAGGGCACCCATGGGACCTGAGGGTGCTGGAGAGCCTGGGGAGACTGAGCTGGTGGAGGAGAGAGTGCCATGGGGTGACGAATCGCTGATGCCCAGTGTGACGGAGGAGGTAGTGGTGGGGTCAGACGTTCTCAAGGAGTGGCAAGAGCCTCCGGATGCTCTGGGAGAGGCCGGAGAGAGGAACAATGGGGAGACAAACTCAGCCATGTGCGAGCCCATCGCTGACCCTCTGGACCTGGTTGAGCAGGAGGTGGGGAGGAATGAGGAGGAAGCCACAGACAACGCTGAAACTGGGGTGGAAACTTCTCCCAAGGAAGCCCTGGTGCCAGCAGAAGTGAAATTGGAAGAGGGTGTTGTAAAAAGGTGTTTGACTGGAGACCGTAAACCAGTGGGAGATGCAGCCAGCCCGGGGGGAGTGATGCTGGCAGGAGAGGAACCGGAGGCAGCCTCCGTAGCGTGGGCAGGAGGGCGACCTGCAAGTGAGGAGGCCCAAAATTCAGCAGAGGATTCGTCCCCCGTGGAGGAGATCCTGGGGTGTCTTGAAGAAGAAACAGAAGAGAAAGCTGAAAACAGCCCCAGAGAAAACCAGCCAGGAGCGGCTCATGGGAATGGCTGGAAAGGACAAGATGGAAATGATGGAGAGCTTGGAGAAGATGGGGTGCAGGTTGCTCCAGCTCCTGAAGGGCCATCAAGGGATGGACCTGGAGAGGAGATGGGTGGCTTGGAGGGTCACGGAGCAGTGCCAGAGCCCCAGGAGGCCCTTGGTGGACATCCAAAGGCCACAAAGACTGTGAGCTTTGATGCTGCCCTTGTCCGCACCTCTTCCCAGGCGCGGGCAGCGTGGGAAGCAGGGAACACAGATCCATCCATCACGTCAAAGCAAGGAGAGGAGCCATCCCCTGTGGAAAATCCTGCAGATGTACAAGGTCCAAGTGCCCTCCCTGCAGCAGCGCAGCCTTTCCCCTCTGCCGGGGAAGCCCAGCAGGTAAGAAGCTTGCAGGTAACATGGCCACGTGGAGCTGACCCCCTTGGATGGGCTCCCATGTTGGGTTTACGTAGTTTTGGGCTGTCTGAGCTCAAACTGTTGCTCCCGGTCGCAGGAACCTGCCTCGCTCCAAAGGACAGTCAAGAAAACCCGGAGGTTTATGGTGGATGGGGAGGAGGTGAGAGTGACAACTGCCAGGACCGTCGGCAAGGCTGGGGCGAGGGACGAGATGGTGCGCTCGGCTCGGTGAGTGATGCTGGTAGTGGAGGGGCCACCAGGCATCTCCCATCCGTTTCTGGACAAGGAGGACCCAGGGGCAAAGGAGAGAGGGTGCCGAAGGGAGGATGGGTCTGTGGGGCTCTGTGCAAAGCACAAGTGCTTGACCTCCAGGCTTGGAAAACCCATCTGCCTCCCTGGCTGGGGTCTACTCCAGCAGGAGAGCATGAGCAAGCCCTTCCCTGCATCCTCAGGGCTGTGCAATAGGGACGCATGAGGAGCCGAAACGTTGCCCAGCCCCATATCTGGTGTGCCCAGCAGCCAGCTTAAGGAAAGAAGAGGGAAGATCTTCTCCCATAAGCTCTCATGTCACCCAAAGAGAGTAGGAAAGGATGAAGGGGGAGATGGAGGGGCAGCGACATCAGCTGAGCTTGGGAGCGTGGCTGCCGCAGACCCAACCGGGTGTCCCATCTTCTTTCTTGCTGGAGAAAGTCTTCTCCATGACGTTGCACCAGGGCTGAGCTTCTACCTTCCTTTAGCCACCTACAAGTCAGCCATCCTGGGAGAGAGAGAGGTGCCTCCAGGGCCACCTTCGGCCCCCTCTCACCCTGATTCCCCAAACCTTTAGGCGCCAGGAGCTCCGCGAGCTGCGAGTGCTGCAGAAGGAAGAGCAGCGAGCTCAGAGCCACCTGGAGCAGAAGTTTCACCAGCAGCGGGAGCAGATGTTTCGTCACATCGAGCAGGAGATGATGGTAACCGGACCATCGTCCCTTGGTGCCATGATATGGTCAGAGGGACATGTGCAAGGCGGGGGGCTGGGGTTCCACTGTGGGAGACGCCAGGGTCTGGGCGGCGGTTTGGTTGCTTCGGTGGCCACTTCTTCTGGTCCCTGCAGCCCCGTTAACCATATCTGCATGGCAGAACAAGAAGGAGTTTTACGACCGGGAGGTGGAGAGCTCGGAGCGGTGCTACCGGCAGCTGAAGGAGCGCCGGGAGCTTGAGTACACGGCGAGGCTGCAAGACGAGGCCAAGCGCCTCAAGTCCCTCCAGGAGAAGGACTGTGGGAGGAGGATGCAAGAGCTGAAGGGCGACGGGAGAGAGGTGAGGGGCTGGGGCAGCACTGGCTCCCCCGGCCGGGCCACCAGGAGCCTGGGGACCGTCTCCCCTGGGTGCTGGGACCAAGCCCCTCCGTTGCTCACCGCAGGAGCAGCGGTTCCTGCAGCAGCAGCAGGAGGAACTCAACGCAGCCCTGCAGAGGGTCGTCCAGGAGCACAAGAAGAAGATGACGTCCATCGACTGGGAGTACATCAGCAAGATCCATAGCCTCAGGAGAGGTGCACTGGGCTGGGAGGGGGAGGACGGAACATTCTTGGGGAGGGAAGCAGGGGGTCTGGCTGGGGGTTTTTGGAGGTGGTTACGGTGCTGTGGTCTTGCCCGGCAGCCCGCGAGTCGGTGGTGTGGAGCATGGAGCAAGGGCACCTGCAGGAGAAGTACAAGCTCTTCAGGCAGCAGGTAAAGGAGCAGCACGTGCTGCAGAGGCAGCAGCTCCGCAAGCGCCATGAGAAGGTGAGGTGGGAACTGCGGGCGATGCTCCCCCAGCCCCACGGGCTCCCAACCCCTCTCCTGACTCACCCTCCTGCCCCTTTCCCAGGAGACAGAGAGGATGAACCGCTTCCACCAGCTCTTGCTGGAGGATCTGAGGAGCCAGCAGGCGCAGGAGCGGGCTCTGCTGCTAAAAAGCCAGCGCTGCGATGCCAAAATCCGCCTGGCCCTCTTCAAGGACAA
Organism: Fulmarus glacialis; assembly: GCF_000690835.1. NCBI lineage: Eukaryota > Metazoa > Chordata > Aves > Procellariiformes > Procellariidae > Fulmarus > Fulmarus glacialis. The sequence continues at coordinate 11,071 of NW_009194576.1, read as the reverse complement.
CCTGAAGATCCAGGAGGCTAATGGGGCCAAGCAGAGGGAGAGGGCCAAGCAGGTACAAGGACCTGTTCGGGGCCAACAAGGTTCCCCAGCACAAAGTATGGGGGAAGTCCCCGAAAAGCTGTAAGCGATGGCTTTTGGGGAAAGGGAGGGTGACGTGGGCTGTCCCCCACCGCAGTTCATGCAGCAGGAGGAGAGGCGGCAGCGAGCAGACAGGAGGCTAATGGGGCCAAGCAGAGGGAGAGGGCCAAGCAGGTACAAGGACCTGTTCGGGGCCAACAAGGTTCCCCAGCACAAAGTATGGGGGAAGTCCCCGAAAAGCTGTAAGCGATGGCTTTTGGGGAAAGGGAGGGTGACGTGGGCTGTCCCCCACCGCAGTTCATGCAGCAGGAGGAGAGGCGGCAGCGAGCAGAGGCGCAGCAGCAGCAGGAGCAGCAGGCGCCGCCGCTGCGCGCGCGGCAGACGGAG
>NW_009194576.1:0-10316 GCF_000690835.1 Fulmarus glacialis | reverse complement strand
CGATGGAGGGTTGCTCTCCACGCCGCAAGCCCCTGCGACGCGGGGCAGGGGACATAGCGACGCTGCTTTTCTTCTCCAGATGCTGGAGGAGGAACTGGGGAACTCGCTGCCGGTGCAGCGGCGAGGAGGGCGGCACGCCCCCCAGGGCAGCAACAGGATCACCCGCTTCTTCCACCTCCTCTCCTGACACTATGCTGCAGATTACTGGGGAGCAAGAGAGGCAGGCAGCTGCCTGGGGACCAGTCCCACGGCTCTGCTGGGAGATGGGACTGAAGGATCTCAAAGGCAACGTGAGGGGCCTGGGGGATGCTGAGTCCCGGGGCTGAGCGGCCGGGCAGGACGTGGTATGGACGGGGATGGCATGCGTGGGTGTGTTCAAGCCTACCCGCACTGTGCTGGAGGGGCTGGGGTGAAGCAGGTGCTGCCACCCCGAAATCGCCCCAGAAGCCCCTCGGGGAAGTCTCCCCCACTGGTCTCGAAGCTGCAGATACAAGGGGGTTGCTGGCGCTTCCCGTGTGGATCACCCCTCAGCTGAATTGCAACTGAAGGAAATACATCCTTTCTTGAAGAAAGTCCCTGTTCGTGACTATTTTACTTAAAAACTCTCGTCCTGCGCCCCACCAGCACATCCTGTGCCCCCAACCTGCCCCCTCAGGCCAGCTCTCAGGGAGGGGGGTCCCGTGCCCAGCCTCTGCCCCAGGGGTGTCCTCAGGGGCAGAGTTGGCAGCACAGAGCCAGCGCTGGAGCCAGGTCTAGGCTCCACCACCACCCTGCACAGAGCTGTTGTCCTCCCACCTCGTCAGGGCCCTTAGGGCACTAATAAGCCCTAATGGCCTTGACCCACAGCCATGGCCCAGGAGCTCTATTTAAGCTCAGCTCAAGGGCTTCAGTCCCTGCCTCAGCTGTGTTGGGAGCGTTGGTCTCCCTGCTTCATCACCTCAGACCCAATCCTGACCCACAGACCGACTTCCCGGCTTGATCTTGGACCTGCTTCAGCACCATGAACTTGCCTGGTGATCTCAACTCTTGGTTGAACCTGGCCACCATCTCCGGGTTGGTCCTGCTCACATTGTTCAGGTATGGGAGGACTGGGTGCTGGGCTGGTGATGCTCCGGCTATGTGATCCCCCATGGCTCCCGGCTCGACTTTCTTTAGGGAGCAGCCCCGCTCTTGCTGCTCTCCGACACTCATGTGTTATTTTAACCTCTCTCCTGTTTTGGAGACTCCTTCTTCCCCATCTCAAAGGCCCACCTACAAAGTCTGTAGCAATTTATTATCTTTAAGCTCAGTATAAAAGATAAATCATTTCAGGGGATGAGCAGGACTACAGGAGGAACCGGAGACATGAGTAACAGTCCACATACTGGGAATTACAGACAGACAGTGAGGGACACATGGAGGAGCCTTCTGCTAGCAGGCGCTGGCGGTTCACAGTGAGATGGAGGAACTCTGCTACCCAGACCCAGGAAAGAGCTGATGGATCGAAGATGACAAGAGCCAGGCAGGCTGAGCCGCAACAGTCCATCTGTACAGGTCCTATGTTTAGGTAGGACATCCTCGATTTAAAAGTCTTCCTGAGGTGCAGAGACCAGTGGGATTTCTCAGCAACAGTGCTGGGAGGAGAAAAATCTGCCACTGATGAGATAGTCCAGAGCGAGCACCGGTCAGCTGGGAAGCTGAGCTTTGTCCTGTGGGTTAGCCCCGGAGGTCTGCTCCCCACAGGGCTCAGTTGCCTTGTTTCACTAGGACATCAGACAGGTCCTCTGTGCCCTCCAGCTTTAGATTCTGGGAATATAAAAGAAAAGCTAAGTCTGACAAAGCCAGACTCTTCCCCTCTGAGTCTAAAGGCCTGGCATAAAAAAACCACAGGAGGAAAGTTCAGAACAACCCCAGCCCCTTCTGTCACCATCAGTGCACGCAAGACCAAGGCTTCGCATCAGCTGTTGCTTCGGAGTCTGAAACGCTTACAATGCTTAAAACAACACTGAGCAACCAAGTGCTCACCTCTCTGCTGCCAGACCCAAGGACAAAAAAGGACAGACAGCAGTTAGGCTGGAAATGCTTCAAGTGCTTAACCGCAGGCTGTCGTTACCAGCGCATCAGCCTGATTTATGTTCACTATAAGCATGAAACAAGGACTTAAGTTGAGAAGTCCTGATGCAGCAAGAAAACGGCCCTGCTCCCGGTGCTTTTCACTGCGTATTTCACCCGCTGTTCCTACCATGTCTCCTATGTGCACGCTGTGCTTACCTTCTCATTTGCCAAGTGCAAGAGGCAGGCGAAGGCTAAGGGGACAGACAGATTGTTAGCCATCACAGAAGGCAGCCTACAAAAGAGAAGGGAGGAGGTTAGAATGGCCAGAGCCTACTGAAACCCGATGGATGGAGCATGCCTGCAAGGACCAGGTCGCCAAAGATTGGCTCCTCCCCAGGGAGCTGGTTTTCTCTACCTTTCCCCTCCCACCAGCAAAGAATTTGCCAAGCCGAATGCAATCCTAGCTCCCCCAGGCAAACCCAGAGGGCAAGAGAAGAGCTTTTTTTTTTTTCCCCATCAGGGTTCAGTTAGCAGGTTGTAATAGACACAGGGGGGGTCAGCGTTTGCCCAAACTCAGCTGAAGTCTGTCCCCATCTTCAGTCCAACCTTTTTTAGGGCCTCTCTACCTGCGAAGCAGTTCCTTTGTGATGCCGCTGAAGACCTTCTCGCCTGCTACCACTGATGTGTCCTTCTCTTTCTCTGCATCTTCCATCTATTTAGCAAAAAGACAGACACTGCTGAGACAGATTTTGCTCCCCAGTACTTAGCCCTGTGTTCAGAGAAAAACCACTGCAAGTTACACTCAGTCTGTCCTTACCAACCATCCCATGGGAGCAAGACTACTAGAAAGGAATTGCTGCTAAACCTGCCCAAGACTGTCTCTGCAGGAGTTAAGCACAGTTACCTGCAGGGCATTCTCTTATCCTGGGGCCTATTGAGGTATCTGGCTCCCCCTGCACTCACCTCTGCCACTGTTTGTTTCTTCTGTCCATCAGTCAAGAGGTCCCACATGTTTTTCTTCAACCTCTTCATGTCCATTTTCTTGGCTGTCTTTGCATACTGAATCGCTATCTTATTGACCTGATGAAAAGAAGTCTAGGGTTAGCTGAGAGCAACTGAGCAGAAGCTGCAGCACTATCCTCAATCAGGACCACAGGAACAATCAAAACGTGGTTCTCCTTGGGAACAACGGTGAATGCTATCTTACTACTAAACCTTTGATTTTTAATTCCCTTCTCTTACACAAGGGTTCATCTGGGAACAAAGTGTCCAGCAGCAAACCCAGGATCCTGCACCAGGGAAGCTGTCTCAAGACTTCTAACCACCCGAGGTGTTGAGAGGCTTTGCTCCAGACCTGCCCAGTGAGCAGCTCACAGCTCGGCGACAATGCGAGTCCTTACCTTCTGGGGCTCAGCAATGAGGTTCAGCTCTCCGTATGTTGTAATATCGACATTGCCGACAACTCCGTTGAGCTCAGCGTCTTGACCCTCGGGGTGGGCGGTAAGGTTGAACTCTCCCATTTGGCCGATGAATTGAACGGGGTCATTATCATCATCGCTGTCTGCAGCCTGATCAAGAAGAGACAGAGCAGTGAGGCCACCCAGAGACATCTTTGAGGAGCCAGAGATGTCCTGCACTGAGATGACAAGAGCACCTGCCTCTCAGGAGGGTGGCGATACCTGCCCACCTTCCCCATGGAACACGTTCTTATTCAGCCTCTCCCCACGGCGCTTAGGCTGGGCTAAGGCTAAACTCAAGGGAGATCTAGAGCGCAGAGTATCAAAAGACTGTTCCACATGGAAAGATAACAGAGACGAGGGCTCTCCTGGCAGTGTGGGACCAGCCGAGACTTGTCACAAACACACTCAGGAGGCAGTGCCGGCCTGGCAGAAAGCTGAAGCTTTCAAAGAAATCTACTTCAACAGGAGCTTGAAACAGCTGGGAGCAAACCTCACAGTGTAGACATGATTGCAGAGGTGAGCAATGGTATTTACTCCTACTTTAGGGCACAGGCGTATGGAAAAGGCTGGAATGGAGATTCTGCAGCAAATTGACTAGCAAACACCAAAGGCAGAGAGTTTAGTTAATGTCGTTAGAATAAGGGGACAGGGGTGTGCGCAGAGAGTTCTGCAACTTTGTCATAATCTGCAGCTCCAATTATTTTTTGCTAGTAATTCTGGACACAGATTCTTCCTAAATTATTTCCATCACATATCGAATATAGGCAACAGAAAGAAATCTTCTTGTTCCAGTTACCTGCAGTGCAGGGCAGAAATTGGAGGTGTCATTGGGGTTGTTGTAATCGTACTCGCTGATCTTGTGATCCAACGAGCTGTCCGGCTCCGACGTCCTGCAGAGCTACAGAGACAAAACCAGGAGTCAGGAAAGGAAAAACCCTAAATCCTCCCCAAGCAATGCCTGCACCTTGTTCCTTCATCACCTCCCCTTTTCCCAGCCTGCTGGCTCTTCCTCCTCCTCCTCCTCCTCGCATACCAGCTCTCTAGCAAAGCACAACAGCTAAGCACAGCTGCTTCGGCATCCACAAGCGGGTCAGTTCAGTGAGAGACATGCTGGCCCGTCTCCAACCCTGAGGAGCATCCCAAAGCACTTCAAGCATTTGGTGAAGAGTGGTTTTGTGCATGGAATCATTGCCAACAGGCTTTTAGAGAAGACTCTTACCTTAACAGTTGGTTTGAGGAACAGCTGGAGAATGTTGTTAGGGTCGTAGTTGAAGTCTGTGGGAAGCGTGGTGCTCTTCACATTCTGGCTTTCCAGAATGGATCTGGCTAGAGTTACAGATGCCTGGGGAAGGTAATAAATACCGTTATCCACTACTTGGAAGATTAATGCACAAGTAAGTGCTTTGAACAGAGGTCTTCATCTGAAAGGGGGCAAGTTCTGAGATGCCTCCAAAGAGGAGTTCCACACTGGTCCAGTCAGTGCACCCAGTGGCTCCTGCGCAGCATCCTGGGACACACAGCTGGACCTGCAGGCTCTCTTGGACTGACAGGAAGAATCCAGCCCGATTCTCCACCCCAAGGTTGGTAAAACTCTCTACTTGTAACATGACCTGGAGTCAGAAGACCCTGCATCATGGAACATACATGATGTTGGGTTTACAGAGCCAGTTTCAGAGCAGCATGAGATGAGTGGTTTGCAGACAACAGTTCCAAGACACATTGATATGGCAAGAGAGCAGAAAGAAGCAGAAACTCAGCACGTACCTTGGTCTTACGGAAATATGCCTCAAAGTCAATATCCTCATCAAAGTTAATTTCAAACGCTTTCTTTGCACTCCTTTTCTTGGCCTCTTTTTCAGAGTCAGCATCTGCTGCAGAAAGGAAGGAAACTGTCAGTGCTTTGTGACAGAGTAAGGACAACGAGCTCACTCCTGACTTGAGCATCTGCTCCACACAAAAATGTCACCTACAAGGACTTTTCCCTTTGTTATGGGAAAGCAATAGGTGGTGTTCTCAGCTTCATATTTTAAAGGGATCATTATCTTTTTATAGAAGCAGAAAGTGTAATTTGATCTTCAGTTTTTATGCAGAAGGTGGGAAACCACAGCAGAAGCTGTATTAGTGCTAGTATCTCCTACTGCTGCAGTGAGAGACACCCCCTCAACTTTGAGCATTATTAACAAACCCAAACAATAGAGAATACGTTAGACACCAAAGGATCTGCATGTGACTGAGAGCCTTCCTGGTGTCTGAAGTCAGTACTGCTTCCCATCTGGCTAGAAAAGAGCCATGCAGGCTTGTCCCCTTCTTTACTGTCCCTACTTTGTGACTCAGATGCCACCCATCTCCAAAGGTAAGCAGGACTTGGCAGTAGCCGCATCTGTAGCATATGAGGCGCTGTCTCTACATACGTACATTTGTGTCGAGGTTTGAAACGCCAGTGCTCTGGGCCAGCCCACATTGACAGAGTTCGGGGACTGAAGTAGGAGTATTCCCCTGGTTTCATAGAGAGATGAAGGCACATGCTCCCGATGTCTCCCTCTCCAAAAGGAACCGCATCAATTCTGGAAAGTGCACACATGCTGCTCAGTGAAATCATTCCTTTGGCACACACCGGGCCTGAGTGTGCATTTAATATCCACATCAGCTCTGTACAGACATCGCCCGCTCCCTCTGCCGGCATGTGTGCAGGACTCCTGCTCTTTAATCAGTGAACGGGACTGTGGGTGTTCACTGTCTGGAGTCCCTGAGGCTGCTGCAAGAACAGAGGTGGATTTGCCAAAGGGCAGCCTGAAAACTGGGCAGCAGAGTGAGCAGACAATCAATCACCCTGGGGATGACCATACGAAAAGGTCCTCTTGGAGGGTAGAGATATTACTGTAATGCATTCCTGGACGTACCCGAAACTTGAGCAGAAAGCAAGCTATAGCCAGATGGGAAACGTGTACACAGTAAATTAAAGATTCCCCAGAGAGCTGCCAGAAGTTGTCACTTGCTATCAAAGCACAGCTATAAATTATCAGTGATTACTCACCTCTTGCTGTTGCAGACTGTTCCAAAGGAGTTGAGGTTTTCTGTGAATTCCCCAATCTTGTCTGCTACTCTACTCCTAGGGGAGTCAGAACTGAAGTCGTCATCTGGCAGGGTGGGAACACAGTCTTCCACATCGCTGTCTATCTCTGCATCGATATTGAACACTTGGTCGCTCTTCTTAAATTTATCCAACAGGGCTGACACTGACTGTAGGAGAAGAAAGTGCTCAGGAAAAAAATTGCAGGGTACCAGCGGCCCCGCAGTGCAACATCCCACTGCCCTGTGTATCTCAGAGATCACTTTGGAGGTGAGCACAGAATACAGCTCAAGTATCACACCCAGCACAGAGCTACAAACATACCTCATCGTGGGATTCAGCATCCCACTTTGTAAACTGGAAACCAGCCAGCGAAGAGCAGATAGGGCGTTTTTCAATGCACTGCACTAGCAGGGCTAGAGACAAGGAGAGCAAGGAGAAGAGATTAGATATAGGCTGAAACAACCAGCACCTAAAACAAGTGCCTGGCATTAAATCATTCTTAAGGCCACGTATGTAGGCAGCCCTTCATGCACGTAGGGCAGCGCAGGGCTCACTGCAAAAGCAGTCAGGCTCATTTCTCAGCAGAAGGGGAGAGTTCAATTGCTACACTAACTCGAGGGTGGGCATAACGCTGGGAATCTTACCAGAGCAGTGGGGTTTCGTAATAGGTACAGGCTCAAAACACTCTAAGGTCAGTCCTTAACCTGGAGCACACTAATCTGAACTGCTGCACAGCTCAGACCACATATACGTGCTGTGTGACAGATCTGCCAGAGGTTAAGCTACCACCTAGTAACCTAAAACCTACAAAGGTCCTGTTTTTCCAGCAACCAGTCTCAACTTGAGCAGAATCAGAGCCATGGTGCCACAGGGTAGCCAAGCAGTAAACAAAAGCACAAGTCAAGCTGGCTGAGACTAAAATGAGCACGCTTGGGAGATGAAAAGGATCGAAAGGTCTGGATGGGCCCCTTTGCTTAGTGGTTACCGGCACTCACGCTTTAAATCCATCACTTTCACAGGATCAGAGTTTGGCACTGTGAGTGTCTCTGAAGAAGGGAGAGGCACGATCTTCGAGTCAAAGAGGAGCTCACTGTGACAGCTTTGGGTATGCAGCCCGGTGAGGAAAATGCCAGCTGTGCTGCATTCATCAAAAGATGCGGCTGTTTTCTGGAACATGGGGTCAACCTACAGGTGCGGAATGAAGCAGACAATCAAGGAATGGAGTAGATGGAGGAAATGAAGCAGGTCTCTGCAGGAGACTTAAGTACAGATCCGAAGGGAGAATGACCCATGCATCTTTGTCAGCGAAGAGGGAGCTCTCACAGCTGCCTCACACAGGAGGAATATACGTGACTAGGAACAATCTTGCTATAATAGCAGAATTCACAGACGTGCATGTGAATGTTAGAGCCCAAGAGAGGAATGCACAATAAGGAAAACAATAGAAATGAGAAAGATGAGGCAACATCTCCTTTTCCTCCACCAGAACGCAGCTGCTACAGCAGCCCCCCTCCACCCACCTCGCATCTGCAATTAGCCTCCGACACATTGATGTTATTCAAGTTCTGCTCGATGGTTTTGAATGAGTGCTTTTTCTTTGTCTGAACTCTCTTGACAGCCTCAGGAGTTGGACTGTCTTCTAAAAGGAAAAGAACAACAAGTTACACTTGAAAAACTTGCCAAAAAACCTTACGGAGGGATGGCACAACTTTTACTGCAGTTTGTACGACAAACTCACAAAAACCCAGTGGGCGTGAACTTACCCAATTAGGTATCTATTAGCATGAACCACCAATGTTTTATTGGCTGGATGCTGCATTTCTTTTTATCGACTCTATTTTATCTTAACAGCACATTTTCATTTCAAAGCAAAGGACAGCAAAGAGTTGGGCACTTCATTTTTAATGTTTCAGATTAGGCCGCCTTTGGTTTGCATTCAAATCCGATGGGCCAAATCGCTGAACACAGGATTGAGCAACAGATTCAGGTTCTCATCTCAACCCTCCCTGCTCAAGCACTCAGGCAAACTAATTTGGGATTTCCCAGCCCTTGAAAAATGAAGTTAGCCGTTCTCTCCTAGATGTACAAAGCACTTTGAAATTCACGGGTGCTATGTAAGTACACTGACATTTCTCTTACGTGCAGGTGGAACAGGAACAGCTTAACAAAAAATGAGTGAATGGCACACCTCCTTCTGGGCTGTCCAGGTCTTTCGTAGGTGCCGAGTCCTTGCCCAAGCCTCCAAGAACTTTGTAGGTATCTGCATGGACTGCATCCACGCGCACGGCGTAAATCTTCGCACTGGCATCAAGCGTGCCAGCTGCTATCTGACGGGAGGAACAAAGTATGCAATTTTTACTTAGAAAGTAAAAAGTCTTACCTGGAAGATGCAAACGCAGAAGACAAGCTGCAGACCTGAATTTCTGAATGCTCTCCATTAAAAGCAAAATTGTGAACAACTGGAAAAGGATTTATCCTGAAACGTACCGGAGACCTAGGTGCACAGCAGGGGTCAAGATGTGTCTTCCCAGGCAGAGCCTACAGTTTGCTTTATCAGGTCTTTTGGAAGGGATCACACAGAAGAATACTTAAAAAGTTGCCGAGATTAAGCAATGGGGAGAAGCAGAAAGGTCCAGATTTGCATCTGCCAAGAGACCTCTCTCCTCCACCTCTCCTTCATGCCTTCTTTTAGGCCATCCTCTTGCTATCATTCTATTTTCCCAAATTATGAAGTCAAAAGAGGTGAAGCGCAGGAGATGCCAAGTGCCCTTTTCGATCACAGATCCCCCCCAGGAAGATGAAGGACCACCCACTGAAAACCTGTGCACTGTTTCCCATCCTTTCCTCAGTTTCATCAATCATAAGACGGCTAGCTCAGGGGTTCCTTGAGGCCACGTTCATAAAGCTCTGCCATTTGTTCACTCATCCAAGAATTCAGTTCTCCCTCCTAGCATCAGTGAACTATTATAGCGAGTAAGTCTTTGCCCCGGCAAGTTCTTATTCTGATCCATCCCAGATCAAAATTAGTCTGGGAGTTAGCCACGCTAACTTCCTTTCTTTTCCAGCCTTGTTTTATTACTGGTTGTAACACCCAGTATTTACCTCAGAAGTCTCACAAGTCTTACTTTTAAACAAGCTCTCCTTTTGAAGGACCAGAACTGAAAGAATTTAGCCTCTAATTTCTGTGGTACAAAAGGATTCAACACTAAGCTTCTGTGAAAGTTACTGTGCTGCTTCTACCTGTTATTTTTAGTGGAAGTAACCAGGTCAGTTACCTTCAGCATTATTTGAGGTTTGTTATTGACTAAACCTTAGGCTAAATGCCAGTCAGAGACAAAGCACCGCCGTGACCAGGCAGCGATTCCTCTCACCTTGAAATTGGTCAGTTCAGAGTCCTTCTGTTTCAGGATCTCGGTCATGTAGTCTATCAGGTGTAAGCCAAAGGCATTCTTCGTGGTGATTTTCTGAAATAAAGCACAGCTCAGAACTGATCCCCTGGAAAATGACACCTGTCAAAACTGTGTGAACCCTCATCCCACGGGGGTATTTATAGCAGCACCGAGGCGATACGGCCTGTGCCACGTCCTGCTTTGTTCCTGCTGGGAAGGCAGCAACAGAGGCCGTGGCTTGGATCAGGGACATGGCTCAGGGGGCTTGGAAGAAGAATAACCGCGTAGCCAAGGCTCAAGGAGTTTAAAATCCCTCCCGGCCTTGCAACCACTGCCAGACAGAGGTGGTGTGAAAGGGGC
>NW_009194575.1:28145-35358 GCF_000690835.1 Fulmarus glacialis | reverse complement strand
ACCTTGCCAAGCAAACCCAATACACCAAGTCTCAGTAAATGCCACAGGGAATTGGGGGGTCTCTCACCTGTGTGCCTTTCAAAATCTCTCGCACAGGTTTTATTTGCCATCTTCTCTAATTATGTAAGATAAAGTAAGTGGGATGTTCATGAAATTCGGTTTAAAAAAAAAAGAAAGACTCATGAATAATTAGAAACATAGAGAAAGGTAAAATGTTTTTTGAAGAAAGTGGTCTGGTTAGAAATAGTTGAAAATCTGTGCTGTGTATTTCCAGAGGGCTGAAGTAAGCAGGAGAAAGAGATGTTAAAAAAAAAAAAAAAGTCAAAAAAAGTGATTCAGACCAGAGATAAGTTTGCAATGTAAGGAGGCAGTAATAAAAGACCATACAGTAATGAATTCTACATATGGAAACATCCCATCACAGTGCAGGAAGGGAATAACTTTTTTTCTACCTCTGTCCTTCCATTACTGACCAAAACTAGAATATGTGCATCTGTGGGTGCCTCTTTCCCAAAAGAGTATTGAACAGTTGTAAGAGGTTCAAGGACAGTAACAAGACATGTTTGAAAAGACAGACCTGCACCCCGTATCAGTGGAGATACTTGTCAGGGAAATTACAGGTAATTATTCACATAAATTTAGTGACTGAAGTCACAAAAATAGAAGCGAAGCCTACTTTCTCTTCAGGGGCCAAGAAGGCACTGCTTAATTTTTCCACAAGGACATTCTGGACTAGCATCATAAAACCTGTGAAAGAGCAACTGTTTTTTCCCAAAGACTGGGCTTGGGGAAACCGAGCTTTCCCTGGGAGAAGGGTACGCAAGGGGTTCCTGTCCCTCCCTGTCCGGAGATGGAAGCACCACATGCCGTGTCCTGGAGGGGCTGGGGCTTTGGGATGCCTCCAAATCCACAGTGGCACGGAGGCCTATTTTTAACCCTACCTTCTTTAAGCTCATTTCTCGACTGTACGGCTGGTGTTCAGTCACTCAGCAGTCACCTCAACTGCTGATGTCAGAAGCTTACTAATGTTAAGGGTAGGTATAAATCAGAACAATTCACGGCCAAAGTGTCTGACTGTTTTGTGCTGCATTGAATCTGATGCTTCCTTCGACAGAAAAATGACACCACGTGAAACACACAATTCATCTAAATAGGAAGAGAAACAGAAAAAAAGCTTTTTAGGGTCATTGATTGATGGTTTCCACACTTCATCCTAGGCCAGACTAGCAATCTAGTAGGGATGAGAAATATTCCATCAGGTGTTGCCCGCTGTCAAAATTCACATTTACTATGTACAGTATACATTTATGAAGAAAACAATCTTTCAGAAATTTATCATGAGGAATCTAAGCTTTGGGCACATTATGAATTGATCAATATTAAATTAATTAATTGCATGCATGTGAAGCAGACAGTAGATAAAGTGATAGTATTTCAGCATTAAATGTCACTTTGGAATCTGGAAAGATTATTGCCTATTTGTGATCTCCCTTCCTTTTATGTTAATTTAATTTGCTTCTTGTTACTGGTACTCGTCTGTTCTGGGGTGACTTCTTGCTAAAAATTACACTGCATTGTAATTGAAACACTTAACATGCTCAATACTAGAACTTCATCTAATATGTGTATGAAAGATTTTGCAATGTAGGATCTCAGAACTAATCCCATCAAGCTATTTCTACATTCCCTTTTACTGTATATAAAGGAGCATAAAGTAACATTGTGAAGAAATATAGGAATTTTAAAAGGCAATGCAACACAGAGACACAGAAATTCCCACTACCTGCATCTGGTCTATTATTGTTTTTCACAATCCCTTTTCCTTTCTTATTATCTGAGGAGAAGAGATGGCCCAGCAAGAAGAGGAAGAATCCTTAGGGGAGGAGAAAATTTCCAAATACTTATTCTCTTATAGTCATCACTAACTGCACTGACTCCATTTGTGCTTTTCCCCAAAGTGTCTTACACGATCTAATGCCTGCAGCTGGGGAGTGCCAGGGTGCCAGGCTCCAAACAGATGGGAGCACAGTCGGTGCTGAGTTTCTCTTCTGGGCACCACTGGTACTCTGGTTTCTCAGCACGCCATTTCACACTGTCACGAGCCCAGTTTCAAAGAAGGAGCAGTGTGCTAAAGCAGCAGAGATCGCCATCTTCTGCTGTGGAGCTACATGTAAGGATACCATGATTTGGTCCCACGGTCCCACAGTTTTCTGTGCAAACAGTGATAATCCAGCAGAATAAAACAACAGTCCCAATTCAGATACAGTGGTGCAGGGTGTACCTCTGTGAGGCGGGTATCCACTACAGCAGCCTGCAATAAGTAGTCTATCTCCATGAAGGGGCACGCTGCGTGAGTAGTAGCTCTTGCAGCTCTTACCTGCGCCAGCCTCGTGCAGCCCAGCGTCACCCTATCTGAACTGGGATGACCGATTTAGCTGCAGTACCAACACACAGCAAGTGTGGATGGCAAAGTGGATGCTGACAGCATCAGCGCCTCATTTATTGGTGAATAATGTCTTTGTGGCTCGCTTCACTGGATGACTGGACAGCGCCAGAGGTATTGGATGCCTGACAGTCTGAAAGAGAGCATGAGCTGCAGGGTGACCTGACTTTGACTTCCAGCTTGTGCTTTATGGCATCTTCTTGCCAGCAGTGCTGAAGGTTATTCAAACCAGCAACCTTCCCAGTGTGCCCAGCTTCCCCCATCATTTTCCAGTGTGAAGACTATGGTAGTCCCTTCTAAATTTGGATACGTGTCTTCAAGCAAGGAACAGCTAAGCTCTTAAATAAAAGTGATTGTATGAATGTCCAGAGTAACAACGGAAAAGAGAGGGGTAGAGCGGAAAATATGAAACAGGTTGAAGATTACTTCTAGATAACAGATCCTGGAAAAGAAGAAACTACTTGACGGCCTGCAATATATAAGCTGAAGTAATGTGTGAATGCTATTTTTATGGTGAGCCACACCAGTTGTGTGATCCTGCAAAAAGCTAAAGGTTTCTTCAGAATTTCTGAGCATCCCGGAGAGCTTGGTTCAGGACATGAGTCACTCATAGAGGGAAGCCAGCATTGCCCTCTCGTTACCAAGTGTACTAAATTGGGTTTTCCACCTCCAGTAGGAAATATATTTTTGAATATCATTACTTGAACAAAGACAGCATTAGCAAGTCAAATGATTTTGCATAAGCACTTTTTTTTTTAAAGAAGGCCACAAAATGATGCTTTTTATACAATGTAGCATTTTTTAAAAGTTGTTCAAAGTGAATCAAAGTGAATTCTAAAATTGTATTTCAGAATTAATTTCAATTATTCTAAGACTTGTAAATTTTTGTTAGTGGAAGAAGAGCTCAGAAGTATTCCTTCAGCAATAGACTAACTATTCCACCGTGTAATTCTGATCTGTATTCACACATTTTAAAGGTGTAAACATCATTGTATGGCAAAACTGTATCTCTATTCCCCATCTGTTCCGTTAGAACAATAAAGTATATAAAAATTGGTGCACATAACATCCATTATGAGGTCTTAAAATTAACTTTTATAGTGAATAAACATGGCCAATGATAACAGTATTTTTGCAGCAGATTCTGATATGTTACTCTTGTGAAATATTAGCTTAACTAGGAGACTGCTTGCAAAGGAAGATTTGTTTTATTTTTATCAGCTCCAAATCTTTAAACATAGCATTCTATATTGCTGAACATGTTAAAAATCAAGAATTAAACTCAGCTGAAAAACATAAAGGGATATGTATTCCATGCTGAGTTCCCAATACTACCATGATTTAAGGGATTGTGTTGATTTAGAAGAAAATTCTGAAAAAGAAATAATTCAATTTAATAAGAATTACTTTCCTTCCAGAAATATGCTTTATTTACATGTTATATTACTTCTTTGCATTTTATCTTCTTTTAAAAAAAAAAAAAAAATTATCAAAGCAATTATCAATTACGATTTACAGTAGCGACTGCTGACTACAAATTACTTGGTCTTTAATGACAGTAAACTAAATATGTCATAACTGTAAAACATAACCCTATAAAACTTGAAATTAATATAAAAATCATAATCGAAATATTGAAAGAAAAATACAAACTTTATTTATTATTTACATTCTTTTTTTAATTTAGGATTGACAAATGTCAGTATTTTGATCCTTCTTTCCTTTCCAGGAAAACATTATGTTTTAAAATCATAAACTTCATACGGAGTGGAATTTTAATGTACTGACCACCTCCACTGAAGTCCAGTAAAAGCCACAGATTCCCACGGTAGACTATTCCTGTGTGTAACAAAGTGAATAGCTGGAAAGAAGAGAAAAAGAAGACTGAAGTGGAAAAAGAAAAAGCAGCTATGATAGAAAAGTAAGAAAAACAGAAGACAAAGGGAAGCATAAACCCCCCCATGTGCTTCTAATACACAATTCTCTTGCAACACCTGGGAATTTCCTACCAACCTTAGCCATCTAACCACCCACAAGCTCCTCTGTTCCACCAAATGTCTCAGCTTACTTTCTCCCTAATTACAGGCTGGAATCTGAAAACTGTAGATTAATAACCATATAGATAGGGTTGGAGCTGCAAGTGGGTGAACTGGATGAAAAGTGAGATGGGAATTAGAGAATATGACCGAAGGATTCACAGGAGCCGTTGTTTTCTCCCACTCTCTCTCCGACTATAACACATCCCAATTTTTCACTCTGAAAGAAGGAGGACAGTGTACACTGTGCAATTCCAAACCCAAAGCACTTCATCTTAAGATGCCTGTGTGGTTGCTAAGTTACAGCAATGTAGTTTATCTGCCACATCAGTCACGCGCCTCGTGAACACGTGGAAAGCAGTTAAAGTTATCATAAATCTTACGCTGCCCATGTATTAAGATATGTATTAAGATAATATGCTGTTCTCCTCAAGAATGAATCAAAAATGCTCTGAGAAATTTTAGGTAGTATGTTAAAAGAAAAAAATTAAAGAGCTTATAAAACCATCTATATATGGACAAATGAAAATGGATGGAGAGGTCAAACATACACCTAAGCATACCACAAGCAGGTACTGCCTGGAGTACTGAGAATAACTAAGAAGGGAAAACAAATCTCCAAACTCAATGGCAAGGTTTAATGGGAAGGTTCAAGATGCTGTCTGAACCTAAAAGGTATCATCCCAGATGGAAACCTAGCCTTAAAAAAAGTAACAGAAAACAGCATAAGGTGTGAGAAGTGCAATGAAGATAGATTCAAAAGACCAGAAGAAAACTCAGTGTGAGATTTTTAAAAGCTCTCAATAATAGTCTAACTTTAGACTAAATAAAAACAGAATTGTATCTACTGGAGTTTAGTAAGTCATGCTTAAATAGTTGGAAATTTCATCAAAAGACTAGGAAGCCAAATATTAAAAAAAGAGAGAGAAAGCAAATGCTAAACCTGTCTAAGAAGCAAGAAACTTTCAAAAGAAGGAATGGGTCTTTTGGACATCAGAGAAAGAAGCAAGCAAGGAACATAAGGGCAGAGCTGAGAAGCCAAATGATTTCGCACTGGACTGCATCAGTTCAGACTAGACTTAGCCCAGATATACTCTTTCAAGTTATAAAAAATGTTGTCAAAAGATGAAATGTTGGGGCCAACTGATCAACTGAGTGGGAGAGTAACTATCTTTAAATAGGTTAAAACAAAAAAAGTGAATGAAGTCGTTGAGCTGCTATCAGAAGTATGCAGTCTTTTTTTAAAGTGGCCTGTTAGAAGACCGAAAAGTAATACAGGGCTTAGGAATAACCCTGGAAATTACAACACAAGAAGTCCTCTTTACTTTAGCTAAACAGTTAAAATTACCATCAGATGAAAAACATCTCTTCTGACACAATTGTACAGTTCCTGCTACAGAATACGTATGGGGATGAACCCTTCTAAACGTGCACGTGTATGTTTGTGTGTGCGCGCACAGTAATAATTTCAAGTCCGTAAGAACTCAGCAGCTCTGTTGCAAACTCTAGCGGTCCTTACCCATTCCAGCTATGGCTGGCTGACCCACAGTCGTCTTCTTGGTGGTGTTGTAATGAGAAAGGTATTGATTTTCCTGTATCTGGGCTGAGACGTTTGTCATATAGAGTTGACTATTCATAGAAAACTTTTCATTTGTAAATGTAGTGCACTCTGCTGTGATATTTTAAATCTTCTATTTCTAAGCCGATTTTTGTGAACTTGTCAAATTGGAACTGCTTTCAGCTCTGTTAATAAAACGACTCAGTTTTTTTAGTTCATTCCCCGCTGCTTCTTAGCGTAACACTTTTCCTCTTGGAGAGTCTGTACGGTGGTTCCAATTAAATGGCACTACCCTAAATATTTTTCACCCACTCTTGAAACGTGTTTTTGTTTTGGTTTTTTTTTTTCAGCAGAGTAGTTATGAAAACATTAAGCAAAAAGTAACCATTTGCTTGATTCTATTTTTAAAAAAGAGAGGAGATAACGATAGCCAAGAAAATCTACCAGATGGTTCTTTTAATAAATACATTAAAGTCTCTTTTATTTTTCTCCACTTTTAGCAACTAACATAACAGAAACTTTCAGACCATTGAATCAGTTTTCACAATCTGCCATAAGTTTGCATTTCACAGAAATAATCCTGACAAGCACTAATAGATGAACGTTGTTGGTGCAATAATAAAACAGTATAAGGCATATTTACACCATCCTTACATACAGAACACTGTACACACAAAAAAATCACAGATCCAGAACAAAGTAAATTCAATCCCTTAGACGTTTTACGTTTAAAGGCTTGGAATCAAACAAATAATTCTCCAAGCAACAGACGACCTCTTGTTCTTGTGTGATTTACTTGTTACATTGTGCTCATGCAAAATAGGTATTTGCTTTATTGCATTAACATTGAAAGAACGTTGGGAATTAGTTCTGAAACCAGTTCAATCGAATTTTAAACCCTGTTTCTCTTCATCCATAGCAAGTCTGTGTAATTTTTCTTGGTGACATAAAACAAGGAGTTAACCGATGATTGAGATTTTTATTCGGTAAGCTCCAAAACAATAATGAAGCTCAACAGACTACAGTTTGAAAACCATCTTTCTTGACCATGCATATTTTTCTTTGCTATTATGAGGTGGTTTAGATGAGACGCCTTTTGTATTTTTGAAGTTTCTATCTTTTTATATATATTTTTAAAGAAACCATGTACTATCCAACATCCACTGAGAAAGAAAT
>NW_009194575.1:0-28118 GCF_000690835.1 Fulmarus glacialis | reverse complement strand
CTCTGGTGGCAGAGTTGGCCAGAAAAAGGACATCAGTAAGTTAGTGGCAACTTAATAAACATCAAATGCCCCAGAGACATGTCATGAAAGAGTTGATTACTATAACCCATATTTCTGTAAGAGTTCAGACTGCCAGGGACGTTTGCGCTCTGGAAAGTAGTCTGGAATGTGGATTTTTTTAAAATCTTGGATACATTTTCTCATTTCTTCCTCAACACTCAGCTTCTCACATACCTTCTTTTTGGAAAGATTTGTTTCTCTGGACTTGCTAATGAGAGTTTGAAAGAGTTCACTGTTCCTGCGTTTGTCTGGCGGTGGCATCCACTGCACCGGGGCCTTCTTAGACGGACGATCCAAAGTCAGAGTATTTGGCTGGTGGGCTGTGGATGGCTGGGTGCTGGTGGCATTTTCTTGAGGGGTGCTGGCTTCCGAGTGGCTGTCACAGCTCGAGGTGGACAACTCGTTACAGGAAGTCCCACTTTCACTGCCCTTGTCCAAGACTTTGTCGTGCTTCCTTCCTTCGTGGTCTTGTTTGGGGGAAACGGTTCGCTGGGGCGGTCCTAATACAAGGAGGGAAAGAAAAAGTATTAGGCAAGCACTGGTTTACACAGACAACTGATCAGCTACCATTTAGAATAAGGCGACCCAGAGTCTCGGCTGGGATAAATTGGTGGCGTTTCCTTTCAGTCAAAAGAACTATACCAGATTGGTACACAGTTTGAAGGTCTGGTCCTACAGGTGTGTTCAGCTGTCAAAATCCTCGCTCCTGAAAATGTTTATGGCAAGAATAACTTCACTGCCTGCCTAAGAATCCAGGTAATGAAACGTGCATAATGCTCACAGATTATCTGCAGCGGAAATCCCTGCAGGCAAGTTTAAATGAGCTAGTTTGCTATTCCACCCCAAGAAGTTTATTTTGGGAAATTAGATTTTGTAGTATTATGAAAACACTACCATACAATTTGCAATCTCTTTGCTTAAATAAAAATATTCCAAGGGCTTAGATTTTTTTTTGGAAGCTCTTAACTCACCTTCCTAGAACAGTCTACTGATATTATGCTCAGCAGATGTCAAGTCTGCAGAAGCCCCGGACAGAAAAAGGAGTATTAATCTTAGAATAACAGAGAGATCGCTCACTACTGACAGAGTCTTTAGGTGTTTTGTTTTTTTTTTTTTATCCTGTAGTGATTTCACTGCACTTCTTACTGTCAGTTATTATCCCAGACTTGCCTCCGTGTAAGCTCAGAATTCAGTTGTACACCTCTTACTGCACAAGTTGGCAGGGAAAAGGAGGTTATGAAGGTATCGGTAAAGAAGCACTCCGCAACGGCTGGGAGAGCCATCTGATGGCCTGTCAGCAGGCGCTGCTCAGCGCTTCACGCGCCTGAAATCGGATCTAGGCTGTTATCCTCTCCAGTATCAATTTTGCTTTGAAGTCTTAAGCAGAATATGAATGTCAAAATTAGGTGGTAGCCGCTAAATCTGTACAAGCGTTTTCATTTCTGAAGCCTTATTTCAAAACTCCAGCTGTGAAGTGAAATGATGCTATGCTGGCATCATATAAACGTCACGATCTTAATTTAGGACACTATCTAAAGTTCACAGAAATATCTACAGAGTTCAAGAGGCATTGGATCAGACCAAAGGGAAAAATTTCAAAGGTGTTTAAACATCTAAATGAAAATGGAGATTGGGGCTTCAGTGGCAGTTGTGTGTCTGCTACAAATCCTGAAAGAGTCCAAACAGTTTAGGTACCTAGGTATCTTAGAAAATCTAGATTATCCTTACAGTTTACCGAAAACACCACCAGCATCAGTTAACCACCTTTGCCAGTACCAAAACTCAGGCTATGACAGCTGAACCTTGAGTTACTGAGACAGCGTTGCAAGGAGATTTTTGAGTCACTTCTGTTTTTCAGAATTACAAATTAGAAATATAATTACAATTATAAAGAATGCAGGAGCAATATGAACACTCTAGTGTCTTTTTGACAGTGCAGTTCTATGACTCAAAGGAATCTAAGAAGACTGCAGTATTTTATTGAGACACGGGAAAACAAAACAAAACACAAAAGGAGATAAATAATAATCTAATAACAGCAGCATTCAACAACCTGCTTTTCTTTTGCTTTAGCCAGCATCCCAGGATGAAGTGTAACATTTCTGTAGTTCACCTAGAGAAACCCATGAATAATCAAGATCCAGAGAGACAACAATCCATCAGGGCTTTATTCAGAGTAAAAAATGCAAGTGATTTTCTAGTTCATTATATTCGTCCCAAATATTTAGTGCATGGCTGCAGCGATTTCCTTCCTCTTTCTCCTCCAGAAATATGTTCACCTTCTTAAATAGATTTACATGCCTTCCTTCTATTGTTGTATCTGGCATTTCATTTCATACCTCAAATGTATATGCTAAATTGAGAGTCAGCTGGCATTATGGAATTATTCTGGCGTTGCAGCATGCGATTATAAAACCGAGTAGTTAATCAGATAGTGATTTCAGTATTGTTACTCTGATTTTCAATAACATGATTAACATCAATATCTAATCGAGTTTACTATCTTAGCTTCTTCAAATGTAACAACAGACTCTATGACTAAGAAACTAAAGTCTTCTGTTAGCAACCCCCTGTAGTCTTTACCTCTGTCTTTCCTGCCCAGTTTTTTGCTGTAACTTCGTAAATCAAGATATTATTTCTAGTTGGTCTATTTATATTTACTTCTTTATTGGTACTCCTTGCTTCTCAAGGGCTCAAACGTGCAATGTACTAAGAATCTATTTCAAAAAAGCACTGAAATACACCTTCAAGAATATAAAAAATTCCATTTCCTGCTACAAGATTACTCAGGAGCCTGACCATAGGCAGGTATTTAAATGCTTTTTTGGATCAGAGCCCTGAGGTTCAGTACCTTACAGCACTGAGCTCTGTATGCTTCACTGAATCGCCTAAATTCACGATGACTTTAATCCAAACACAGGTTTCTCCCACACCTCTCCTTTTAAAAATTAACAAATCCTTCCTCACAAAGAATTCTTTATGTGCTCCTGCACTTCTTTCTCAATAGCGTGTTATTAACAGAAGCAACAGTTCTGCTAGAGGGGAGGTTTTTCTCACAATATTTTCCACCTGCTGAAACCCAAAAGAATTTATAAATACATAAGAAAGGATTCTCAAAAGATGTTTGTTTAATTTTCAACATCAGGGATTATCAGCTAAATTTAGCTACATCTCTAATTCAGAAAACATGTCCTTATTGCCCTCTAAGCTGGCACACTCATTTGTGGCTGGGATTGTGTGATGGGATGCTGTCTCCACTGTACCTTCTCAGCCCTTCCAAAATAACACCAAAATAGCTCAGTCTACCTGAAACTGCTTATATTCCAGGAGTGCAGAACAGTTCTTAAAAACTCAGAGAAAGTATACTTGCTCCAACGTGCACATAAGACTAAAAAACGTCACTGATTTACAATCTGTCCCTCCTGCTCCCGCCCTTTCTAGGATCTCCCACCTGCAGCTGGTTCTCCAACTTCTCCTCCAGGCAGTTCCGGTAGACACTGAACTTCCCACTTCTTTTTCCTTTAATGCTCCTAAATGGCTTCCTTGCTGTCAGGAAGTTAGAAAGTGAGCTTGCCCTTTACCTGGGCTTACTCACCACCTCTACCACGGCTGCTACTAGACTCCCAAGTCTAGTAGATCTGAGAGAATATCTCAAACACATTTCTCTGATCAGGAAAGCACATCACATTTACTTTGACTGTATTTATTCCTCACCTCTGTTGCTCTCTGCGCACATTTTAGCCAACATTTACTGGCAGAACTGACTGCCAAAATAATCACTCGCAAGCAATTACTACAAAATATTGATGGAAAATGAACTAGAAACTTATAAACCTAATTCTCTGCAGTGAAAATCTGCTGCTGACAATCAAAACAGGAACCTGAAGAAGTTCTCTCTGGCTTCCCTGTTGAACAATAACTGAGCAACAGAGCTCCAGCCAGGAACAGAATATGACAAACACAACAGCAAACCATCCACTGGCCGATAACTATTGGTTGAAAATTGCAACCAAGTACTTCTGGAAGTCAAATAAAGCTTAGATAGGTCTAAATTGCTTGTGGATATTCATAAAGTGCAATCTGAATAACTACTGGAAGATTTCTTTAGCTCTATCTCCTGCAACCGAGAAAAATATCACACTGGAAACATTAAAAGAAAAATAATGATATTCTGCTTACCTTTTCAGTTTTTGTGTACACGTATTTTCT
Source organism: Fulmarus glacialis (assembly GCF_000690835.1). Lineage (NCBI taxonomy): Eukaryota > Metazoa > Chordata > Aves > Procellariiformes > Procellariidae > Fulmarus > Fulmarus glacialis. The sequence goes on along the minus strand of NW_009194575.1, from coordinate 23,849 downwards.
TAACTATTAATACAACAGGCTTAAAAGAAAGGAAATCGTATTCTAATCCAATTAACCTAAGTGCTCTGTTCTCCTCTCTCTTTCTCTAAGTCAAATGCCCGATTTATTACATGTGCAGTGGCAGGTACACGAATAAACTTCTTCCTCACTCAGCTACTTTATTCCTACAGTGTCTCAAAGATCATTTGTTTGTTTATAAATCAGTTTATTTTTACTGCAGAATTAAAAGAAGTTGTGAACAAATGCATAGATTGCTGAGGTTAGCTATTTTAATAACAACCATATTGACATGAAGAACGGAAAATCTTAGCTCTGGAGTACAACAGTTATAGCTGGATGCAAGACTTGTAGATAAGAGTTGAAGCTGATATAAAAATAGTCATTTGGAAATACAACATAACCAACATTTAAAAAATGTTCAATATTAAGTACCTCAATCAGGAAGAATGGAATCTGTTAAAGAGATGCTACCTTTTACTGTTGGTCCAGAAAATATACATGAAAAAAGTGTATCCCCTTGCCAGCACTATAGAATTAAGCCTGTCTGTTGATTTAAATAAAAAAACTAAACCAATTAAAAACCCGAACCAAATAAACCCAAAATGTTGAGGTTTTCTATGATGTAATTTTAGTGAAAACATTAGTTTTTAGTTCTTGGGGGTATTTTATCTTCATAATTTTCTATTTCTTCAAATGTACTTTTTTAAAAAAAATATGCAGTTCTACTAGATATAATCTATTGAATTAATCAAATAATCCAGTTAAGGGTTCCTTTGAACTGATATAACTATAAATGGAACTAACTCTTACATAAGCCAAAAATTTTTAGTAAATACTTTATATTTATTGAGAATACATCTTAAAAACATTGCAGCAAAATTGTTAGTAAAATGATGATGTAAAAAAATTCCATGGTTTTAACTGATTTCATCAAAAATGAAAACAGGAGGGCAACAAGGTTTTAAACTGACTGATTATATTGGAAGGCTCAGAAACGTAATAGCAAAGAGAACAAAAGTTATTTTTATTTGTGTCTGTAAAAGAAATGACATCTAATCCAACAATACTATTTGCATTTTGATTCATAATTTTTGCATGCTTGAACATATCGGCAGTATGTGATTTGCACATGATTTTGCATGAAATGCCATTTTTTTCACATTGTTTTGCATAGGGGAAAAAGTCCTTATTTTTATAGGCTACACAGGACCTTCAGTCTGGTACACAGCTATGTTAAGTCCCTAAATTAACTTCTCTTCTACCTACTATCTCAAAATTACGTTATATTCAGAGTGAATATATGATAAATCCTATTGTGTTTTATGATTGAATCTTAAGAACCTCAGTAAAATTAACTATAATTCATATACAATCATAGAAGAAAATACTCATCAAATCTCACATTATGATGAACTTATCCATCTTACATATCTAGGGTTTTTTATTACCTTTCACCAACATTCCAAGTATTACACTACACTGAATGCTTAGAGAGAAGTCACCTGTGAAATCTGATGACAGGTTATGGCTACTGTGGGAACATTTTCATTACCAGACTTTTAAGTACTTAATATCACACTTGAATGGTAAATGATTATATTTTATGTCTAATTTCACTTTGATTTTATTTTTTAAAAAGATTATTTTTAAGAGCTATAAAAGGATAGCTCTAAACCCCTGATATTTTCTATGGCATATTAATGGTATTTCCAATTTTAGAAAAAAATCCTGTTCTTAGAGCCCAGCTCAACACATGAATTCACTCCCTGAGACCAGCAAGGCGTTCAGCTTGCCTCTTACCACGAGAGCTGTAGGTTAAAACTAGCTTTATGGCAGGCAAATTTACAAGGGACTTCCTGACGACTGCACTCTGTCCTCTTTAATGCACTACAAAATCAAGCTAAATCCACTGCTTGGATTTAGCAGAGAGAGTTTATGTAGTTTTTTCAACTCCATACGGTTTGTCAGGGAAACTTTTCTACTTACTTTAGGTATTGCAATTTACAACTAACTTAGTCCTATTGGGAGAGGGGAGAGGGGGAAGGCCACGCCCCACTTAATTTCTATTTTAAGGCTAATATGCAGGCCTACACAGGAATTAAGTGGCACGCAGTCCTTAGCTGCCCCTCTGCCTATGGATGAATTTTATCCATTGTGAACATCCCAAGCAAACAATACTAATAGCTAAGTATGTAATGTGAGAAAGATCTAAGTGCTCTTGACAAGCTCTGCTCTTGACAGCTTCCACTTACAAGAAAAATTGAAGAGTTCAGTGTAGAGATTTCAGTGGAACAAAACTTTGTGTGGGAGTCTTCATGCTGTGTGGTTTCAAATCACTTCAAGTGAAAAAAATATATTCAGTTTCCAATTTGGGTCTCATCTGGTAAAAAATTTCAAACCACTTTTTGGATTAAAGGCTGGATCCAAAGAATGCTTAGTATATAATAGTGAAGTATTTTTCAGAAAGGAGGATTGAAACTCAGGACTTCCTATTTTTCTTCCTCCTTTCAGATGAGTGACGAATTGCTATGGATAGCCAAATGCTCACACTTCCATGTTATTTGACCCAGCTGAGGCTTGGGTTTAGTCAATCAAAGTAGAATAGCTTTGATAAAATGAAAAGAATGTTCCTTTCGCCTTCGATTACTTCAGGGTAACATATGCATTTGGAAGAAGTGAGTTAACTTCCCTCAGGCACAAGAGAGAATTAGTATCTGGGAGGCTTTGATTTCTTTATGTGCTAAGCCCTGAACTCTTGGGTAAAAGGCCAACATTGTTGACATATCAACTTCAGTACTTTGAGCAGAACCTGAATTTTATGTGATTTAAGAAAGCCAAGCAAGTTGGCTTGCAGATGAGACTGTCACAGAGAGATCTTACGAACCTCAGCAGGGCTTCCCTGACATGAAGAATAGCACTTAGGTTACTCACATTTTATCAAAACAGTTTTGTAAATATGCCCTATGCTCTGGCAAAGCTTCAAATTCCTATCTACAGGGCATGTAAATTGGTTTGGCTTCACTAACAAGCCGATTCTGAGCTGTGAGTCTGGGTCCAAAACTGCATTAATTTAAAAAAGTTTTAGACTTAAGTGTTGACCCCATTCGAGTCAAAGACAACACACTCTGTGACCTTAAGTTACAAAAAAGTAATTCAAAAATAAAGCCTGTTCATTCTAGTGTGAATGCAAAAAAAGATCTTAGATGGAAAGCAATTTAATGGTGAAAGCAGAAAGGGTGAAAAAATCCTGTCTCTTCTTACAGACAAAAAAAAGGAAATTAGAATGATTTCTTTAATTTTCAGTACTTTACTCAGAAAGCATATTTTTACTGGCATCCCTAGAAAATTCACCTTTAGGTGAAACCAAGCAAAATTATTGCAGATAATACTTTAGCCCCCAGATATTTGAGCAAGAACATGTGAAAATACTATGTTCTAAAGAAAACCTCACTGTAGACTTAATTATCATCTTTGCTAGAATATAGAACCTATAATAATAGGTGTTCAATGAGTCATTGTAGAGAAACTAAAGAAATGATGAGAAATTTTTAAAAAATCATGGCGATTATGAGAGATGAAGGCAAAATATACTCCTTGATTATTCTGAAGCATTTTACTACATTCAGAATTTAATAGGAAATGCAAATTTTCCCATAATATTTCCTGTCCTCTACTGCCAAGCCCATAAGGCATCTTACATGCTTTGATTCCAACACAAAATTTCAAAGTGGGAACTGTACACTGAAGTCTTCTCGGTAATGTTTAGGAGCATTAAGATTTTTAGGAGTGTTTATTTGCTGTTTCACGGGTATTTCAATAGGAAGAATATGTCTGTGATTGCGCTTTTGATGAAGTCTTTTATTTAAATCTCCTTACCTGCCACGGAAAGATAAAAAGACACTGTGTAGAGATTGCGGCTGTACTGGGCATAGCTCCCACAGGGGAAATTACCCTTTAATAGTGTTAAGCTCGATGGTGTGTGAATGGTTATGTGGTACTCGAAATGAATGAACCAATTCATCTTTCAGATTAGGACCACATGCCTGTAAGTGATAAGTGCTTTGTCTCAAAAGAAAAAAAAAAGAACACAACAACATAAAAATATTTTTCTGTCACATTTACTACCACCTCATGTTAAACTAACTTCTAGAAAGGGTACAGTAGAATGAGTCAAATAACCAAGGAGGAAAATTTCTTTGCTGATTTCCAGTCAGGCTGTATTTTAAATATGAACATTATTCACAATATAAAAAGACTAATTAATATATAGAGAGGGAACTATTTGGAATGACAGAAGATATACAATAAACAGTCCTGTGCCCAACTTGAATTCATTAGATACTTCATCCTAATCTTGTTTTGAACAAATAACAAAACCGTACTCTTTCCATTTGTTACTTTTCCAATTGGGTTTCGTGGTAAGGCAAAACAGTACTTAAATAGGAGAGAGCCAGTGAAATTCTGACATGGACAATTTGTTGCATTCCAGTAAAACTAATGCAAAGTCCACAGCTTTTTATTAAATATATTAATCTGAAAATTTTGAAGTCATTCTGGGAAGTGTCTTTTCTTGGAAGATGAGCTTTTCTCCTGGAAGATGACGGGAAAGATCAGTAATTTTCATATCCAGCTACAAACAGAATCAAATATTGAAGATATTTTTATTTCGTGGAGTTAGAGATGGCTACCGCATTAATGCTATGCTGGAGATACAAGAAAATGAGATGCTTGGAATAGATAAGATACAAGCTGAATCAACATCAAAAGACTGAAAGTCAGGAAACCACCAATACTGCCAATATCCACCCACTGTGTATGACGCATGACAGATTTTATCCATTTCAGGACTATGTCACTTGGACAATACTTTGCAGCCAAAGATGTCAACCCTCCTGATTATCCTTGAAGAGACCACTATTTAGCAAACAGATTGCAAGATCTTCTGCAAAATCCCAGAAGCAAAATTTAAAAAGTCTATCCCAGCTAAAGGAATATTGTAAAGTTATCTAACAAGTTCCTAGCAGACAACACAAGCTTCCAGAGTCAACCAGATGCTTCACAGTTGTGTGCAAGTTATTTGGAGAAATAGGGCTTACTGAAGCAGTACAGAATTTTCTTCCTGAAGCAACTCCAGATAAGTCATCGCATTTTTCATTAGTGGTCATAAACTATATTAATCTCCACCAACAGCAGAGTAATAGCAATAAAATACAAACATTATACTGGTAGCAGCCAGACTGAGCTTGATCTTGAGATTGGAGAGTTTTGGTTATTTTACAATGAAAGCAATTTGACACAAATGCATTTTACATGTAGAATGGTCGAATTGTCTCTCCACCTGTAGAAATATTTTTCCCTTGCCCCAAATCTGAAAATGTAGGTACTTAAAATAATTTTGATGCTTGAAGGAAATCTCAGAAATGAATGCATTCATATACATGACAAATGAGAACAACTTTCACAAAAAGCATGCCTTTTCCATAACTTCACTTGCTACAGTGAATAGCCCCGATGGCTTGTATTTCATTAACGTCTTGGCAACATCTGGTAGGTGTGCTTGTCATTCATTTCCAAACTGTAAAGTAGGTTCATGCTCAGCTCTGTATGCTAATATTATTTGCCTTTTTTTGGCTGGTTATTTTTCAGTGGCTAACAGCTAAGAGTGAAAAACTTTTGTTCTGTCAATGAAAAATGCTTATTAGTTACTTATTAGATACAACATTTTCCCTTATAGAAAGAGTTAATTGATATGAAAGTCCACCAAATTATCTTCAAATTATTAATTTGGTATCTGAAAGATAATAAGACGTATCTAGGGTGATATTCTCAACTTACCACACAAAGGAGTCGGGAGAATGGTATCAAAAGCAGGACGTTTTATCATGTTGCTGTTATAAACTCCCTTAAGACTTCCGTGCTCCTTTGCCCTAACTGGTGCTGGAAGGAAGTTTGCTTCATTAATGCCGACCACTGGAAGAGTGACCTAGACCCCAGCCTTCCAGCTCCCACTCTAGCCCTTGCAGCTAAAAGGATAAGTACATTCTTATTCTTTCAACACCAGGATACTGAGCGCTACTAGAGAATCGCATTGCCAAGGATGCAAACGGCTTTAAGTTGTTCTTTCTTAACCATTTCCTTGAAAACACCTCCAACGCAAGCTTAAAGTTACAAGGAGAAAAAAAAAGCAAGCCAACAACACACTTGCAATCACTTTATAAGGGCAGAAGTGACAAAAAAGAAAGACAATCACTCCATCTTCGCATTGCAGAAACACATCCCAGATGAGTCTCCCTCCCAGGATTCATAGGACAAACTATAAATGACAGCTTAACCTGTGGGTTTAGAGACTCAGTTCTATTTCCTGGTGACTGCATTCAGAGAAAACAGCTGTCTGGCTGGGGAACGACACTGACTCTGACTTTTATATCCCTGTTTTTCCCTGATATAGCCCCTCGATTCTTGGGGGTCCCTCTGAGGTTGCCAGATATTATCATTCCCCTTCCTCGCTCCTTTCCCCTTTCTTCTAAGGACGTATTCATTTGTAAGTCAGTCAGGAATTTCAGTCTGTTGTCAACCACCTTGCTGGCAGCTGCCTTCTGCTTTGTAAATATTAATATTGGCTGGGCACCTGCTCAACTGTGAAATAGTCTTTTAGCCACCGGGTCTGTGTTTGGCAAAGCCCTAATCAGAGTTTTAGGCAACACGAAGCTGAATCTCTTTCCACCCAGATCAGCAACACTCTTCTCTGAACCACATTTCATTTTTCCTAAATTAGTTTTAACTTCTCAGCTGTCAGATCTGGCTCTCTATGTGGCCACATAAATGCTTGTGCCAGAACAAATTTTTTTTTCAAGGGAAGGGATTACACTTTTCAGTGATGGCTTATGGCAATTTGAAACATACATGAAGCAATTACTTGCCTTCTTGTGACACACACATACATTAAATATACTGACTTAATAATGTCCTCATCAAAATATGGTTTACTTTCAACAAAAGTACACATGGAATGTAAAAAATGCCATCTCAAATAAGTCTACTAGTTAGAAACGTATTTCAGTGGGACTTCAGGGAGTCAGTCACTTCCAAAACCACTGCTTCTCTCTTAGAAGCTCCAACATGAGTTAAAGCAGAGGGAGAGTGATTAACACAGCAATTTCAGGAATCTTTGTTTTGATATTTTCTTTTAAGAAAAGTTCAGTCACAACTCATTGGTAAGAACTCTCCTTTGGGCACTGTCGGTGGCCTCAGTCTTGGTGACTTTGTTCTAACAGTACGAGCAACAGCAAAAAAACCAAACAATAAAAAAGGGACAGAATCAACCGTCACCTTTGTGGCTTGCTTCCCCATTCAATTTCAGACACAAAACCAAATTTTTTTCTCGACAATTTTAATTTGTTTTCTAGTATCATCTCACATTTCTTTGTCAATTACTTTGTCAATCGCTTTAGATAAAATGTGTAATCTTCATTTCTTCCTTCCAGCTCTTTCAGTTTTACAGGTTTGTTTCCTAATGGCATGCAAAATAAATCAATGTTAATGTGAATTTACAGAATATGTATAAAACATGCTAGCAGAAAGTTGTCAAAATACCATGCACTGGCTTTGGCATTAGAAAAAGTCTCACATAAAGAAATATTTCAGACACCAGCAATCTTGGCAGGCTTACATGATAGTTATGATAGCGCTTTAGGCAATAAGCACGTGCAAAACAATGGGAAATGCACACTTGAATCAAGTCTGCGTTTTACTTTTGATTACTGAGAACTAGCAGTGAGTTATATGAACTGGGTAGGAGTCCACAGTGAATTATCCCAAGGGTTCAAGCACTAAGAGGGAAGCAATTCAGAATATACTCAGATTATATTTGTATAGTTTTATGCCTTTCCTCGCTGGTCCCTGGGATAATAGAAATGTCTCAGTCTGCAAGAATTCTTTGAAAAGACCAGAAATGTTTGCTGAAAGCTTTCCCTAAGTAACAGTGATGGTCATCAATGAGGTCTTTCTTACTTCTGTGTACATAGCATGAAGTACATTTCAGACTAACATTTCAACTACAGCAGTGCCATTCATCTGTTTTATCATTAAGGTCTGGTACATGAAAAATAAAGTAAAACAATAGGAAATTAATGGGCCATTGCATCCTGAACTATGTAAACAAATGCCGATAATAACACACTACCTTTAGATCCAAATTCCTAGATCAGCCTTATGGAACATTCAAAGCATTCACTCCAAGTAAATAGCTACAGAAAATATGAAAACATATGCAGAAAACCAATATTTAAGTAAAATAAAAATTACTAAATATGTAAACGATAATGAATTCACTCTACACACAACATCTTGTCCTCTGCAAAAAGCAAAATACTTTGTAAATCGTTTGCATGTAAAAATATTATATATCCATACAAACAAAATATTATGACTATACGGCATAAACCCACAAACAGATAAACAAAATGAAGGTTGAATTCATTGAATGAATTCTTCTTGGGAAACAGTGAAACCACACAGATTACAAATACAGTACAGTAAAGACAATGTGAAGTTCTTAACAGAAATCCTGAGTATTTGCAGAACAAACTACATTTTTGACAAGACAGAACCAACAGCATTTAAGGGACAGGACTACACTGGTCACATTTAGAAATTCAAAGCATACAGGGATTCCTAACAGCAATATTTGAAATATTGCAAAATTTCTTCAGACACTTCTTAGATAATACTTCAAGATAAAAGTGGTATTATGTATCTTGAACTAACCTAAATGTTTCCTCATCACTTAATCCTATAAAAGTAATAAAAAGGAAAGTCTAAAAAGGATTTACTGCTATTACTGATGTGGTTGTCGCTATTAATATTCATTTTATTTCCCTTGCAGACTATATATTCTAGTAACAGGCCACATTGTGCATAATGTAGTTGGGCTGCATCCTCATTAATTAATAGATGACCTTTGCCCTGAACAGGTTAAAATCTAAGAACAAGACAAGAAACAACAGATGGGAAGAGGCAGACAGATGGGAAAGTACCAAAAAACGCAGTATTGGTCATCACGATAGGCTAGCTGTCTCAGACCTCCAGCTGCCTAATCTTTTGTCAAAATTTGTACGAGCAGCACAAAACCAGAGAGTTTTACGGAGGATTTTGAAGGATAGTAACACAATAGCTTTGGAGATGTTAGTGGTATCTTCTCCCTCAAGTAAGAAGCAGCATCAGAGGTGACGTGAATGTGAGCAATAGAGAGTCACCATGGTCTGGTTGGGGCTAAGAGTTACCATTGCAACAGCAAATGATAGGGGCTAGGTGAGGATAGGCAACCAAAGGCCTTAAGTGTGAGGACAAGCAAGCCACGTCTGCCATGAAAATGAGAGATTTAATGTAGGGACTGAGAAAAAAGGGTCAAAGCAATAAACTACCAAAATGATTTTTTTTAACAACACAAAGCAGATGCTCTGGAAGCAGATAAAGTAGTATTTTCCACAGCTAGATACTTAAAGTCTGGATGGAAGAGGTGGAAAATGAAGACCTTTTCTTAGAAATATAATTTAATTCTTCATATTTCTAAGCAAGCCCATTTAAGGCTTAAAATCCATGTTGCTTTTAATATAAACAAAAGCGCCCATAAGCAATTCCCATCCAAAACCAAGACCCTGCTTCTTCAGTGCATCTGAATTTAATTTTGGATATAACTCAAAATACCATTTTCCAGAAGAATTTCCTCTGCCTGGTCAAGCAGCTACATAGGTCTATGGAGCAGCTGGGTCCTGGTTGACTTTTCCATGCTTTCCTTAAGACTTTCTACAAGACTTTCTTGCCTCACCCTAGCTCTTCTCAATGAAATCCTCCCACCTTCTTGCAGCAGAACTCAAGGCATAAGCAGCATCAGACCTGTTTTGAGCAACTTTAGGCTTGTAAAATTGGTTCTACAGAAATTATATACCCTTCTGATTCAAATTTGCTTATATGTTTAACATGATGTGTAATTTGTTAGCGGAGAGATCTTGCCTGCAATATTTATTTATTCCTTAAATCCCTCATCCTTTACAAAAATATTTTCTGTAAGGTGACTGCTAGTTGCATCCAATAGTTGCTTTTACATGTGACGTTTCCATCCCTGACCGAGTAACAAAGACTCTGATTACTAGCCCAGGTGAAACCAGTATTAGAAAGAGTAGGAAGACTTCATCCTCTTCTTATTCCAAATGTTTCAGATATTTATCAGGAAACACAATCAAGATACGTAACTGAGATATTTAATCACTTGCTACAGTTTGCAATGAATAAATTATGCCCAGCTCAGACTGAAATGTGTTTGTTTAAACTCATTCTTTCTTGAAATATTAAGTATATTTGCAAAGTTTTTAAATAATGAAAATGTTAAATAATAAAACATGGACTGATTTTCTACTATCCTGCAAACTGAATACCAAATGAGTACAGAAGGCTATCTAAAGTGACAGTGTTCTTTAGTGAACATTTCATTTCTTACATTATTCTTAGAATTTTTTTAATAAAATATACCAAATCTTGAGGGATTCACAAAACATGTCGTAGCAGTACTGAAATAGAGATACTATTAGTCGATATCAAATTTAGCCCTAATGGAGGCAAAGAAAACAAAAAAGCCTTACAAGAAAAAGGATGAGAATTTCAGAGGAGAAACACATGTTTATTTACACATTTTGCCACAATCCTACATTCCAGTAAATTATCTGAAGAATGTCTCAATTAGGAGCTGAGTTGCTTTTGTAGCTTTGCATAGCAACAAAAAGAATGAGAGCAGAAAAGAAAAATACATTAAAAATCATCTTGGGAGAGTGAGCAGATAGTACTATTGAAAACTTTTACATCAAATTTCATTTGCCAAAAAAACCTGAGCAATTTTCATTTTATCACAGTAACCTAGCTTATAGTAAAAACATCACACAGAAAATAATAATCTCATTCTGGTTATCACTAATAGTTCTACCTCAGTTTCACCAAAGGCACAGTCAATAATTGTTTTACTAGAGCTTCATTAAAGCTAAACTAATTTACTTTGTCTTATTTTCTTTTCCCACCTTTGACTGGCTCAACAGAGGATTGACCAGCAGATGGAATAATTACTTTGGAGTATTATCACACACAAGAAAAGTCACTGAGTTAGAAAAGCAGCATTCGATGTATTTTAGTAAGCGCTCATTTATAATGAATAAAATCTTATTTTGTATTAATTGGCATTTTCATTGCATTCATGTAAGAACTATCATATCTTAGTTGTACAAAAAAATAAAACGCTCAAAATGTGAAAATTAAGAAAAAGATAAATGGCAGTTGATATGAAAACACATTTCTTCTAATAGCCATAAGGTTTGGGAATATTTACTCTCTCAGAATAGAAGACTCATTTGCTGCCTTACAGATGTCAACATGAGTCTGCAATAACAGTTGCAGTTCTGCATGCGGGTTTCCAACAGCAACCCAAACTGAAACCTGCTTCTGATGACAGCTGAGATGGTGCTTCTTTTCTGTCACCATCCAGAGCTGAGAAAAAAGACCACTCTATATGCATAAGGACTGTCAGGGGCCAATGATGTGATTTGGATTTCCAAGTGCAAACGGTACAGTTATTAATCAGGGAAAGGGCTATGTGTGCCCTTTCTTCTCACTTTCTATTCCCCAAAAAGGAACCCAGGATCAAAATACTCCTCTGCTGTCACATTCATTGGTCTTAGGCTTCTTATAGTGAAATATTTTGCTTCCTACATACTTGTTTCTCCTACTATTACTATTTTGATTCCCTTATATGCTAGCTTAATTTAAGCAAGCTTTACCAATGATAATATATCTGTCCTATTCAGCTGTACATTGAGGTTTCAAATACAACAAGGCAGTTACCCTGAACAAATTGTTTTTGTGTCTGAAAATGTAATTTTCTTCTGCTTTTCAACGTCAATACGAAAGTCAGGGTACTTCTGTCTCGGTGCCTGAGTTTCTCCATCTGTAAAATGTGAGTCGTCCCTTCTGTAAAATGCTTGAAGATCTACTGCTGAAAATATTATATGACAACTGGATACTAATAATATACTAGAATAAATCATACTGATTTCTCACAAAACAAATTCCAAATTTATTTTGGGGTTACAAAATAAAGTACAGCTGGGACAAGAGAAAGTAAAATCAAGATCATAAACTAGGTAACAGGTTTATCTCATGAAACTGTAGAAGCGGTCCCTCTCGTGCATTCTTACTAGTATTTCTGGTCTGCTAATGCATGGTATGCCACAGTATTACTGTGGCTTGACAAATTTAGGAAAGCAAAGAAAGTCGATGTCCTTAGTGGAAAAGATGAATAAAAATCCAGTGATCGCTGGATGTTGGTTCTTCTGGCTGCTTCTGGTTGACCTTGTCTGACTTTCACTCTGCAGGCAAAAGTTTATGAAATTATCCCTTCCTACTTGCTTTTTATTAGCTTTAAGGAGCATAAACAAATGCGGAAAAGAGGAAGAAAAATGTGCTGATATAAAGTCCTACATTCTTCACACAAGATACTGTAACTTACACACTTATGATCTAGCTTTCCTGTTACCCTTAGTATGCCCGGAATGGCAGAGCTTTAGAGCAAGGTCACAAATGGGAGACGAACACTGGCAGGGACTTTTATCGACAGAACAGAAACTTTGAGATTTCCTTTGAAAGAGACTGTCTGCATTTAAAACAAAACAAAACAAAAAAGGAAATGTGTAGAGAGAACTTCCTTTCCTGATATATCCTTCCATTTTCCCACAACTAAGCTTAGGGGCTTCACAAACTGGGAACGGTGACTGCAATATGGTGTTATTTCATCATTCTAGCTGGGTGGAGGCACAATCTTGGCTATATATTCTATTTCTGTAGAGAAAGACTTTAAACCGGATTCATTAAACCAGTCATGAAATGCTTTCCGACACAAATACTCCCAACTGTTCCTTGTATAAAAAACAAAATAAAAGACCATTCTTCAAAGTAAACTTAACAGCTTCTTTGACTTTACTTTTCAACATTCTGTCATTTATATTGTTTGTTTATAATTCATCCTCCTCCACAGATGTGCATAATAAGAAAACAGAAAACACAGGTATTTGTAATATCTAATCATAGTGGAGGTATTGCATTTTTTAAAATATATAAGGGTCTAGAACAGAATTGTTTCTTCTCTTGCTCAGGGTGTCTTTTGACTTTTGTCTCTTGTTTTAAGACATAAGTTTTTCCATTTCAGCAAGTAGGATGCTTGTTGTATTCTTATACAATAATGTAAAGAAAGTGGGGAAATCCACATAAGTAAAAAAAAGAACTCAAAGTTATTAAATTAACTTCCAACGCTTTTGGAAATCACCTTTTTTCTTCTTAAAATTACTTTTTCTAGGAAAAAAAAAAATAAATCCATGTGCTTAAAATATTTTAGCTTTTGATGAAACCCGTATTTTTCACTGAAAAAATATTTCAGCAGATTTTTCTGAACACAACCAGTGCTATAAATGTACCCTCCACATCTTACATAACCCTATGTCTGTGACACAACTGAACCAATAGTTCCACAGATGACTTTTATGATATTTGTCTGAAGCTATTTAATGTCTCTATATGAAAGAATAAAAGGGAGAAAGGGACAAAGAATAGGAATAATTTTAACATGTATGGTAAAGTAATTAGAATAAGAGTATCTCTGGATTATGCAGTATCTATGCATAATGCAGATACAGTACTACTAAAAATACAGATATAAAAATACATTTCCACAAAAAATGCCACTTTTTTCCTCAGCAGGTGGAGGCAGGCAACTATTTTACAATCATCATCTCCTTTGCTTCCTACTGCTATTGTTGTGCTCAATAATGAGAATTTCAATTCCGGCACACTCACATGGATACATTTCTGGTAGCATGGCTCAGATTCTGAACGGAGTTACAGCGCTGTGAAGCCAGCTTCACGGCAGCAGTGCTGATGAAGGTGCTCTCGTCTTTCACCACGCTCACAACAGAACACGAGTTAGGTTCAGTGAGCTCGTCTCTTTTATTCTTATACATTCTTATACATTAACCTGAATGCGTGCAAGAGAGACAGGCTCTTATATTCAGCAATGTTACAGTTGGACCTGCAGGTTCTCAGCTCCTCTTCTTTTTAGCACTTTCTAAAACCTCTTGGTTTCCAAAAACTCAGAAATGTTTTCACGGTCATCATCAAGCAGCACAGTCAGGATTATATTCTGTATTGGAACCATTGTGTTGCTCTTGCAGTTCATTTTTTATAGTTTCTGTATTTAGATACGTTTTTTAAAACATAGCTGCTAGGAAAGGATTCATCATTTTTAGATGATGAATTAATTTCTGCCTTGTGGAACAACCTCAGTAGGCGGTCCAGGCACACGCACATGGAAAGCTAAAAGCCTGGAAAGTGGGAAACTCTGCTAGAGATTGCAAGTGTTTCCAGAGTGAAGCGATAGCTGAGTCAGGTTTCTTAGGATGACATTTTGGACTTAGCTGCCTAAATCTTCTTTTTTTTGATGTGCCTTTCAGTTTTCCCCTAACTGGAACACAGCTTAGAGATATTTGCTGCTCTCCTGTCATGTAAGCAATGAAAAATTTCAAGGTTTCCCCCCCTCATGTTTCTTTGATAAAGACTTCGCTAAGCACGTTGAGCGTTTCAGTGTAATGATAATACAAGCAAAAGCCTATGGCTGGGAAGTGAACGAGTGAGAGAGGTTTGGAAATGGTACTATATGCAGTAGCTGATCAAAGACAAAGCTAACAAAAGTAATGTGGGATGAAATCCATCGCAAGATCCTGCTTTACTGGGACACAAGTATGCACAGCAACGTGCGGTGCTCCTTTCCCGCCCTGCCTCCCACTGCCGGTTCCTAACGTCACTTGGTGGTGCCTGTCCATCCCTGCTTTGAAGCATCCATGTAGGAAAACAGGCGCCTGCCTCCCGCAAAGAGGTCCACTGCAGCGCTGACCCTGAGGGCGGCGGGGCCAGGCGTCCTGCTCGGCGTGTTTGAGACACGGCTGGATGCCCTAACGCTTGCCCAGCCTGGGTGTCAGGACAGGGTCACCCAAGGCGAGAGCCCCCTCCGGGAAGAGCTGGGAGCTAACGCTCTCTAAGGAGGAGCATTGGTGCTGACCTTCAAGACGTGCTGCAAACCTGCTTCCCACTCAGTTCTGCTCAGGGACACAAGCTAGACAACCATTTCAGCTAAGTCTATTGTTTTTACGTGAGCTTTTCAGAAATAAATGAAACTCTTGCTTGCATCCAGGGACACCCTGAGAGTGGGCTCAATTTATAGAGAAGCAAATATTGCCTGATGTGCACGACTTCAGACGTAAGAAACAGTGATAGTCACTGAATGGCAGTCCGCAGCATTAAACTAACCCCCTCTGTGAGCAGCATGTCTTTTCAGGATTAACAATTTATGAAGTTAATGCACATCTAAGTATGCAGCTGTCCTTTTCTATTTTTAATAACCAAAAAGAAAATGTCACCAAGTAAAGGGGAAAGAAGCTGCTTCTCAGTTGGGACTGTACTTAAAACAGTGGCAGCACTGTTCTCTGTGCTGTAAAATGGTACTAACCAGTTTTGTCATGGAGCTTAAAAATACAAGACAGACCTAAAAGTTTAAACTCTCTTAATTTTCCCTTCATGTTATTATTAAAGTGTTCTTCGAATAAATTTATTTTAACTGTGATCGTAAAATGAATACGACCTCATGTGTGTGGCTTGGTGTAAACAAGCATTAAACAAAGCTACTTGAGATATTCCAGGATTTAATTGAATTTTCGTACTGTTTTACGCAAGAATTAATATAAATAATCCCTTACTTTCCTTGGGCATTTAAGTATGAAGAATCCTCAAGTGCTTTGCAAAATTATATACGTGAAGGAAAAACTTGCAGTGTTTAAATGCAGCAGTCCTCTGAGTGGGCTTTGTGTAAATATGTATTTTTTTCTGCCTGCCATGGGTTTCTTGGACTTTGGTGATGGGTATGCTATAAATACTTTGATAGGAATAGAATCTGCAGCTGCATGAAAAGATGAATTCTGAGCAATAAATATTTTGCTAAGACATCAGTACAACTTCTTACTCATTTGAGGAGTATTGTGAAACTTGTGCAGCAATGATCTGCAAAAAGCCAGACAAGAAGAGGACTGATACAGGAATACAAAGGTGGCTACAGACTTGAATAAATGGGAGGTGAAGATGCACTGAAAATTCAATTTTGTGTTGAGCTAGAGAAAAGTCACAAGTGGTTTTTGTTAGGAATCATTCTTGAGACGAGTTTCATTTAATATTTGTAGTGATGACCTCTGCACAGAAGCATGCTGCTAAAACGTGGTGTTGACACAAAGCTGTAAGATATTACTGTTAAGAGGGAAGATCAGGATATCATACCGGAGAAATTAAGTGATGCTGAAGACCTAAATGAAATGTGGTGGTACAAAATGCATCTTGGGCATTATTAACAAGAATTTCTTCTTTAAGCATCTGCGTTGAAACAAAAGGAGAGGAAAGAATTGGTTGTGCTAATTGATCACAGTTCCTCTGAACAAATACAGTCATTAAAGAAAAAGTTGTATGCGATTCCAGAACATGACAAGTGAGGCAGACCCAGAAGGAAATACTGTACTGCTCTACAAGGTAAAGGTAAGACCTGACCCAGAATACTGTGTTTAATTATGGCTTCCCACGCTTATGAAAGAAAATTTCAAACTAAAGAAATTGCTTCTAGCTTTTTTTCTTTCTTTTTTTTTTTTAATTTGAAAGCCCAAAAGAAAAAAAAAAGCAATGCAAACAGAAGTTACAATGTTGGTACAAAAATAAGTTGATTTGTTAAAATTATGAATTCAGAAGCTTTTTAACAAGCAAAATGAGAAGGTTTTGCAGTTTGATAAGTTTATAAAGAGGATTGTATGTGGTTGCTTGTGATGGTACAAATTCAGTAAACTGGGAATTGTCTACCAGCCACATCTACGATGAGACCCCCAAATCAGCTACAGCTTTGGGGGGGATCTGCCTATAATTTCCTTATAAGCACTTCTCAAAGGCTTTTGATAAATGAGAGGAGAAAAAAAAAGAACAAAAACAAAACCAGGTTTTCCTTGAATTGCTTGTGCTGTGAGCTACCACATTTTTTTCTGGGAATTGCACACCTAGCAGCTTCGCAGACCTTTTGCACTCTCAGAACACACACTGAGGGCAGTGGGCAGAAGCAATCTTTCCTCCCTTCTCCCAGCCTACGTAAAAGAGTGCAGCGTACCAGCTTAAGGACAAATAAATGCAACATGCATTCTGTCACACCTCACAACAAAGCTGGTCAGTCAGATACAAAATAATTTTTGTAAATCCTGCGTTCTACTCAGAAAAACCAACCAACCAACAAACCCCCTCCCCAACAGGTCTTCCTGAGAATTTGCTCTGCAGTTGGCAGTAGCACACGTATTACAGGCGTGGTGCTACCAACATGGTGATATCAGCCAAGCTCTCGGTACAGCCTGTGGGACCAAGACAATGTGCCACCCCTGACAAGAAGGGGCCATAAAATATTTTGAAGCCAGATGACAATAATCATCCAAACCCAGAATGGAAAAAATATTTCATAATTCAATCTTCATTCTGATAGCAGACAGTTAGAAGAGCTGTGTTAGAAGAGCTGTGTTAGAAGAGTGTTAGAAGAGCTGCTGGATTCAACCAACTTTTATTATCTATTTATAACTATATATGCTGCTCTTGATCTTTTGGAAACTGTCTTAACAGCTCTGTTTGGGTGTAATGATAGCGGGTCCACCTTTTAGTGAAACCCTGTCATCATAACTGGTGAATATGCATCTGTATTTAACTCTATCCCAGCCGAAACCAGGACAGGATCCTACATGCTGTTGATTTAATAAGACTTCATCACTTCCATGGCTGTCAGTCTCAGCACTCGCAATGTTATGTTTCTTCCTCCCACGCTAATTTCTTTAGCACAGGGCAGGCAGTGGAGCATGATGTTTATGCTGCTATCTCTGCTGCTGTTGCTACTTCATCTAACGCATCTGTGATACAAGTTGTTAAATCATCACGAGAATAATAATACATTATGAAGCAGGCTACTTTATTATATAAGAACTATTTAGTAATGGTATTTTTAATGTACAGTTAATTTCATCATAATTTGTTTTTTTCCCATCATCACTACAATCTGCATAGAGCCACCTGTAAGTTTAGAACAAAACCAAATAATTGTATTCCAGTGTCATCAGTGCTACAGGTTATGAAGTAAATTCATAAACACATAAACACATATTCTTGTAATTCAGTAAGGTAACTCTTTTGGGGTTATGTTCATAACCTGTACATTTCCCTAGTTTATCTGCATTATGTATCAGTTACTCTGTTTAGAAAAAACAGTATACTATGTCCACTTCTGGGGCAAAATGTAACATACTTCGCTCCTTTGAAGGTCTCAGCAGCAACTGAGTAGAATACAATATTCACTGCCACTGGACCCTAAATATCTGTTCATGGGAGAGGAACCTTAAAGGTTTCTTCCATATTCATCCTGAAAACCCTAAATTTATCCACCAGTGCTATGATTCCAGGGGGGGGAACTTAGACTTTCCAATCCCTCTGGAAGCCAAAGCAATTTATCTCTTCTTTGTAGTATATTTGTAGGGCAGATACCAGCATACATCAACACAAGTGGTCATCAACGGGGGCAGAATTCAAGGGACATATAAAAGTAGCAAGGACAGACATCCTCTGGCAGATCTTGCTGAAGGGGGACAGAGATCTAAAGCTTAAACTCTCTCTTGTTCTCTGTGCACCTCTGGAAGAGGTTATTGCCCCCTGAAACAGTAAAGAAAATAATGTGCTGGCACCTCAAGTGCCTCAGATCACAGCCCAGTAACCACATCTATTAATAAAAAACAATTTCAGTGTTGGTTTAAAGTAATAATCACTAATAAATATCATTCTTGTTTGGTTCCATCATTGTACATCACAAATGTTCCTTATATCACTGAGATACCATGTATTTCTAATGTAAACAACAGTGCAGCCTGTTAATTTATATCCTCTATTTTTTACAGGCTGTTTTGTTCAATAATCCTGTAGTCCATAGATAATATTCTTGGTGAGCAAGTCTCCTGATATGTAGCAAATACTTTACCCATAACAGAATATATTTAATATAATGGGCTTCATATTATCTATAATTTCATCATTAACACTTGCCAAAAATTAAGAGAAAATGTAGATAGGTATAGCACCTCATTAATTAGCATCACAGTGTGTGCAAAAAGCCCCACATAAAGGCAAGATACTGTATATTATGGAAAGATACTGTGAAGATTATCTATTATGACTTGTATCGGGACACTAAATATTGGATAGTGCCTATCTAAAATAGTTCAATTTTACTGATATCAGTGCTGTTATAACTGCTTGTTGCAGAAATCCATTTGGCCTTGTTTTTCTTTTTCAAATTTTTATGTAGCACAGTCCCACTTTTACTACTCTGCAAAGACATTTCTGTGTTGATTTTCTTCACCCTATAACCTAAATTAATGAAATACAGTGAAATCTTTGGGTTGTGGCATAAGGCTGAATTGCGCAAAGAAAACCTCTACAGATAAATACATATTGGTAAATACAAAAAAACTCAGCTACTGGTCAAGGATTGGCCAGACTGTGTAACTGCTAGTAGTCTTCTTCGAACAGTTAGACCCAATGCCAACAAGCTCTTTTCCAGACAACGCTTGGACACAGCTTTGGATTTTTTTTTGTGGGTCAGGGTCTGTTCCCACTAAGGCGGTTGCACGTGGCCACAGTGTTTTTGGGCGAAGAGACTTTTGGTGTATAAATGGGGACTTTTGGTCTCAGGCACAGGTTTTTTTTTTTTGGTTGGTACGATGAACACAGTCCAGATGTCCAAAATTGACTTAGCACTCACTTTTGCTTAGCTTTCTTCCATTCCTTCGCTGAGGAGCCTAAGAAATACTTCATGAGGGATCAAAAACATACAATCTAAATGGTGTTGCACAAGCACATCTGCCTACATCTGCTTTGCTGCTGTTTTTCTCTAATGACCAGCTGCAGAGACAGATAGTTAACGGGCATTAAGTAACCCTACAGCAGCTCTGACACTCACAACCATTACTTTGGGTTAAGCTTCCCACAACAGCCCCCCGTGCCTTTAATGCTGCAGCGTGCCACAGTCACTCTCCTGAAGTCTAAAGATACCTACGGGTTCAAGACACTCGGGACGAGAAGTGAGGGGACAGTCTTTTCCGCAGCGCTATCTCCAAATGAAACGAGTGTACATTACAGCTTAGCAAGACATTACAGTTGAAATCATTAGAAGTTTCTTGTTGCAAAATGGTTTGGAAAAAAGAATGCTATTCTAGCTTGAAAGAAGATTTGCATACAGGAGCTTAATTTATCAACCTGTGGGATGTATTTTGGAAAGAGAGAGAATACAGGTGGAGAAAAAGAGAAGGATATTTAAGATGATTATGCCTTCCAGTTACATACATGTTCATGCCCTGTATACTTATCTTCTGACACGTAAATCTTCTATTTTCCAAATAAAAAACCTCAACACCTTAATTGAAAACAAATATGTTGAAAAACAGAGGAAGTAGCACTTCCTAATCCTATAAGGCAAAGTGATATAAAGCCAGCTAACAGGATAATAAGATAAGGAATACGATCTAATTGGTGATAAAATGTCAATATTCCAATAGATGTATACCAGCAGTCCATTAGATTTAATTAGGCTCTCTCAGCAAGCAATAAATCATGTAAAAGACAAACTGAAAAGGAAATCAGCTGACCGCTGTGAAACAATCATGGGTTGGTTTACCAAAGCTAATCTTTGGGTAAATTAAAAACTAGCACAGACATGTTAAACAGAGGATTTGAAAAAAAGACCAATGTCTAATATTAGTACAGGATTAAGAGATTACACATGAAAATCTAAAGGCACTGTTGACCTGCTCAGGTTTTAATTATGATCTCATTTATTGATATCATAAAAAAGTATTAAGAAAGATTTGAATGAAGGGAAGCACTAGACTGGAAAACTGGGCTTACACACAGCCCCATTCTGGAAACCAAGAATAATTAGCGTGCAGCACGCAGACGCTGAATTTAGCAGGGCTCCATGTAGCTGCCTCTGTACACACTATCAACTGGATTAAAACCTGTAGTTCACAGGGCATGAATGGAAAATGAAATGCAAATGAATCAGCGGCCGCATTTGCAGAATCAGGGCAGAAGAGTAGCAAGTGCTGAACACACAAAACCAGGCAGACAGAGGGGATATGACCATGAGAAAATAAAAGCAGTATTTCTTGGATTACTGCAACATTGAAGAGTGAAAAGCCAATAGAATTTAATACATCCGCCTGAATTAAAATTACGCTTTTAGGTTGAGATCAATGATGGGATTTTATATTTCCATGGCTCTTCACAGCTCTTCATTAAAAAGATGTCTGAAAAGGAGCACGTGACATTTTGAAAAGCTTTAAAAGCAAATGAAACACAGAGCACATGGAAGCAAAAGAAGGGGAGATTTTGTGTTACTGTTTGGTGGAGGCCAAGGCATGATAGGAATAAAAGGATACAAGAAAACACACTTTCTGATCAAATCTGAAAATAACCACTGATATTTTTTTTTTTTTGCAAACTAATCACAATAGTTGCCATTTCTACTCTCTTCAAAAATGGATCTGATGAAACTGGGATAGGAGAGAACTGACACAGAGTGCCATTTCCCACAAGCTAGACCTGCTCTAGTCATGTGCAAAGTGCAATAAATAGTCTTCATTTATTCAAAAGTGATGCTATGACAGTTTGCATTAACCACTGAGACAGGCATTTAGTCTGCATGTTACAAATAGAACAGGACTAGTGAGGGGGAGGTTGAAGAGAAATTTCTGGGTTTTCTGGCTTTTAGGAAAAATTCTATCTTCTTTTAAACTTCTGGTCCTAATCTGCCCTCTGTGAAATTACAGGGAGGAGAGAAAGTGAGACGCAAAGTTCTACAAGTGTTTGTGGATTTAACTATTACTTTGTATTTGCCTTTTTTTAACTGTATATTAATATTCTATGAAATTAGCTCAGTGCTAAAAACACTAACTGGAACAGTGATTAGCAGTGAATGATGGAGAACAGCAGCAGCAAATAAGCTTTTCATTTGTAATCTTGTAAACTCCCAATTTGTGTCTCTCTGTGTGAGATTGCCTTAATGTCATATGAAAAATATTTAAAACTGAAGGTTAATAACCCATCTCTATTAACTTTCTTCAGCCGCTGTAAAAATAAGTTGAATATTTGCCTTTTTAATAGTTGTGCTTAAGGTCTGCATAAAAACAATTAAGGATGAGAAATTTTGTGCTCTGTTTTTAAAATAATTAACTGATACTCATCTGTTTCCCGCAAACATTTGTCTCCCTCTGGACACCAGTGTGATTTCCTCTGCGAAACTCCGACCTCTCAAGAGAAGCCGTATTTACCGAGGAAAAAGTGGTCCTGGAGAGTTCAGTATAGATGTGGATTGGGTGCCCTGCACATTAAACAGAGGTCTGGACTGTTAACTCCATGCTTTACAAAGTATATGCTCTGTCCGCTCAGAAGAACTAAGCATCCCGTGGATGCTGGCTTTCCAGATGTGCTTCTTTCCTTCACATCGTGAGTGCCATACCTCAAACCCAGAAGCCAAAACAACATGGATCACTAAGTCTACAACACTACTTTTAGAACAAAAGTAGTGCTTAATGTAATGTGCTCCAGCCAGGAGTAGGGATTTATTTTCTTAGGTTATGTACAAAACTCTTTCACCATTATAACAACCACTGGCTCAGTGCTACGCTTCAGTTTGAGGCTATCCAAGTCACTGACAGCTAACACATTACATTGAGAATTATCTATGGCATATTTTCAGTGCTACACCTGAGCACCAGGGCAGTGCTAACATGCATCAAGTGTATTGCTTCTGGCATTGGACAAGCTTCATCAGCACTTGCCAGGAGATGTGCTCCACTGCACTGTGTAGACCTGTCCTATGGGAGGGCAAGAGTGTCCAAGCTCCACTATGCCTTAAGCAGCTCATTCTTCTTCATTTTCTTTTTATTAATTTGGAGATGTCCTTTATATTTTCAATTTATAGAAATGGAAGTGTGTCCATGCAACCTCTGCATGGTTACTACGCTTTATATGCATTACTATTATGTCAGCAAACAGCGAGTCCACCCAGAGGGGGAAAATTTGCTCAATGATTACTTTGGTATTGTGCAGTTTTTTGGAAGACTGGAGCTTGTCAAGCTTGTCACCTGGCTCTTTCTGATAAATAAGGTCTGCTAAACTTCAGTAAGTTTCCTGATGAAGTTGATGTTTTTTCCTATTGGACAAATATATGGGAAAGGTTTAAATCTCCACATAAGTTTATTTGTTGGATTACTTTATTATTATCTTTAAGAATGAATTTTAGATGTTAGAGCATAGCCTTCTGGCAGTATTAAAGCACTTACCTATTCAAATTATTCAGTGAATCAACTCTGGGAAAATTCTTTAGTTAGGATCTGCAACCCACACATGCAGCCACTTCCTTAGACTCACTTAGAACACATATAAAGAAAGGATATTTTTGGTATTAACTTGAGGATTTAATTAGTTTGATTATCTAATTCCAGTTCAGTAGAGAATAATTAGCTGATTTGACCTTGCTGCGATAGTGCTTTATATTTGCTCAGTTTAAAATTATGTACAGTAGCCTAGGTTTGGTGATGTGTTTTCATAAGTGTTTTATTAAAACCTACCAATACTGTAACATTTTGTGAAATAAATAA
>NW_009194574.1:0-15888 GCF_000690835.1 Fulmarus glacialis | reverse complement strand
TTTTTTTTGTTTTTGGCTTCAATTACACTAGGAAAAAGAAATCAGACTTGCTCACACGGCAAAATTATCCTAGGCAATGTGTTTGGAAACACTGAAGCCTTCTGCTAATACAATGCTTTTAACTTTTTTTTTTTATTGTGACCAAAGCATTACAACATACACTGTTACCTATGAACTATATAAGATCAGTGTGAATGTGATTCTTGTGTCAGAATGAGAAAAAAGTCAATCAGACAAGGTGGTGTGATGCTGCTCCATTACTCCCAGAAAGTTTTGTCTGTGGCATGAAATAAGGAAGCTGGAAAGCATTTCTTTCAACGCTTCTGCACTGACAGTTTTTCTGAGATGGATGAGCCCCTGCAGATTTCAGTGCAGTGGTGGTACCTGTGCACACTGGGCTTTGCTGACATTTGTCTTGGCCAGTGCTGTTTGTCAGAACCCTGTCTTGCATCACCTAACACAGTTAGGAATATGCCTTTATCGAAAGGCCGCTTCTGATATGCTGCTCTGCTAACTTTAGTCTGGATGAACCAACTGTATTTTGCTGCCCATCATTTTTCCCTGGCTGTGGCACTTGATAGGCATTTTTAATGCCCTCCTTCAAGCAAGCAGAACCCCAAATTTGTGGACCAAGAGATGAGGTCCCACTGCTAGGATGGCTGTGGCTCTGAAATAGGTATTTGTTTCAGCTGCAAAGGTCACCATGGGCATTCATGGTGGAGAGGACACCTGTATTTCCCTTTCCCTCAAGAACCGATGACCTCTTGCCTGTGAGTCATAAGCTACCACAGTCCTACGAGGCTTCATGTTATTTTGCATGTAGCTCAAGGGCCCGTACTTTGATGCTGTGGCTGTCGCCTTTCTACCACCCATTCTCTTTGGTCTTTCTCTTCCTTACTCTCTCACCTGCGTCTGTCAAAGTTCACACTCCTCTCTCTCAGGCCCTGTTCTGCCTTCTCACACCTCTGAATGCCTCACCTTCCTTCCAGATCTCAGGGGGTTTTTAGCTTGCATCTTATTCCTCCTTTCCTTGGAGGTCAGCAACCCACCGTTCTCTTTTTACTGATTGCTTCAGAACATCCTCATAACCTTACTGTTTCCCTTCTGTGTTCAGCCTCCCACGGGCTCTTCCATATATTGTAAACTTCTCCAACCACATTGCTGCATACATATCTCTCCATACCTTCACCACTGCTCCCAGCTTTCATCCTTTCCTGGCTCTGCATCCCTGTGCTTTCCTCAGTGGAAAATTATCCTGGTGAGTCTGTCCTAAACCTTGTGGACTCTTTAGGTCGTAGACTTGCATCATAGCCTAGACTCAAAGCAGAGCTACAAGGTTAAGACATGGCACTGAGAGCTTTGATCCATATCAGAGAGAGCACTTTGAAAGAAATAAGCAAAGCAGAGGGGAACAAAGATAGTCCAGACCCCAAAGTATTTAATGTATGAATACAGGTTAAAAACAAGATAATACGCAGTCTGGGTGACTATAGCAATTGGTGACAGGAATATAAAGGAAGCAATAAACATCTGAGCGCTTGATGGCAAATTTGTTCATGATGGAGAAGAGAACAGGATGAAACAGAGACCAGAGCAGAGATGAAAGACTGGGTGATGTTTGATTAGGTTGATCATTGCATGGATGACCGGTTCATGATCTGCAATGATCCCACACTGCATGCCACAGTGACTGGTGCACATTGTGACTGCCTTACACAAATCCATGTGACCATTTGCTAAACAAAAAATGGTTGTGCAACACAAGCAGAAAACAGACTTAGCAGGTCAGTAATGTGTCTATCAGACGTGCTGAAGCTGTGTCTCATGGAGAAGGAAAAGACAATTCTTGTAAACACTGTGTATTTCGGTGGGGTATAGCATAGAAACAAGGTTTACCACAGCAAGTGAATAGTTTTAAAAGTTACACAGCCTGCCTCCACTAGATATGGCACATTTTTAAGTAGCACCAATTAAACTGTGTTAGCAATATATTTTAGGAAACAAAATAATTTTCTTTCCTACTCTAAGCAAGCCTAATTTCCCTGAGTGCTGTCTCCTCCCAGCAGCATACTATGAAGACAACTGTCTCTTGTCTGGTATCTCACATTGTAAAGACAGGACCAGGCTAAAGCATAAGCATGACAGACCAGAGCCATATACCCCAGGTTTTCCAATAAGCGTCTCGTGTGTCTTCAAAGAGTCCTTCTCAAAGTGAAAAAAACCTTGGAACTGTGTCCTTGGTCTGGTCTGCAGAAAGCCTGAAAAAAAAAACAATCAGAGAGGTGTAAAGTTTCTGTGCAACTCAATTTGTGTTTGATCGACCTGCTGGCAGGACCTTTCTCATTAAGTGTACAGCAGGAGAAAAGGTTGTAGTGAGTCACCTCCTGCTGTTGCTCCATCGTGGCCCCATCACAATGGCGTCAGCAGAGTGTCCACACCTTTCCTTCCCCTGAAATGAAGCGATGATGGTGCAGTCCCTCACCAAACTAGCAAATGTCCCTTCTTTGAGGGCTACTCTTTGAGGGCTACTTAGCAGCTTTGCTTGGAAGTAAGACTGCAGCACTGCTTGGACTCTCACTCAGCTACCTTCCCAAAGGAGAAGCATCCCCATGGTCTCCCCAGCTACTGAGATATCTGGAACTTAAAAAGAGCACAGAATCAGATATAAAGATCTGTGCACAGGGCATGCAGCAGTGAAATTTACCTCCAATAAAATGTTTTTTCACATTTCTTCTTACAGAAATTAATTGCTTTTCTTGTCTGGTACACAAATATGCTCATTAGAAATAACACATGCAAAAAGTGACAAATGTTGGCAGTGATATTGTGACACTCTTTATCATGCTCCAGCCTATAAAATGGCACTGAAACCTTTGATGTGGTTGATGTCACTTGTGACTCTTGGGGGATCTTCTCTTGTCCACTCAGCAATGGTTTCTCTCCTAGAAGGGTTCTCCAGTGATCTAGTTACTCATACACATCCCAGGACCTTCTGGTTCCACACATCAAGACTTTCCATGCCATTTGGGATTTTTCTGGTGGTAACACCTCTGCCAACCGCTGCTCAGACGGAAATGCACTGGAATGGAGATGGAGTCCAGAGTGGTCCTGACCTGGCATGAACTCCACCTCTGCCAATAGTGTGACATCTGAGAAGGTGCTGAGAAGCTCACAGGTTTTGTAATGTAAGCTGTTGGGCAAAAAGAGGGGAAGTGGCAAAGGGAGAGGGGTTCCTCCAAGACTTATTCTCAAATTAAATGTTCACTTCCTTCATTTTCACGTTCTCCTTTTGTACTCCCTTGCTGCCTTCCTCCCTTCTATTTCAGGTCCAGTTAGGGATGGGATGCAGAGACTTGGGGTGTTCTGCTTCCCACCAGCTCCGAGTATACCCAAGAAGTAATGTGGGGATATTAGCAGGAAAAAAAGCCCGCTGCAGCTAAACTTTAATCTCACACACTGCTCTGGGGGCTAGCTTGATTTTCAGAGGCTTGTGCAATGCTTTGAAGGTCTCTGCAGTGCCACTTGCACATAGCAAGCCAGAACAAAGTTCTGAGGGTAGTCTCAAAGACATACCTGTCCAAGCTAGCTCTGCCACTGCTGCCACCCCTCTCAGAGTTGAATGACATTTTCGTGTGGGATTGTGGTGGCCGTAAGAAATAACTGCCTACATGTTCACTTGAATGTGATGAACGGTTTCAACTGAAAACAACCCATCTTCAAGCATTCAAACCATTTAATTGCAAACAGCTTTTCCTTTTGAAGCTTCCTTACAATTTTCAGAAATAAAATAACCACATCTAAAACAAAGACTCGTTCCCCAACCAAAAGTTTATCAAAAACTACACAAAACTTTAATTTAGTGCTCAATGAATCACGTGCTTTGGTTCTGAATGATTTTGCTCTCTGGTTCCCATTTTGACAAGAAAATGGAAATGTTAGAGTTGAGTTTGATCTAGATACGCTTATGAGTTTGGACGGCTGGGTTTTATTTTTTTCAGCTCATCCACAGAGTTGAAAAACAATCATACACAGCTTAGCCCCGGAGCACTCCCCCGCTCTGAGGTTGGTTGCATAGCAAACTGCAAAACACAGGCATGAGCTATGAACATGCAGCGGTCGGTCATGTCAAGTTTCAGAAAGCCTGAACTGGCTCTGCGTTATGCTGAGCTTTTTCAGACTTTACATTATGCCCTACTGTTTCCTGGTTGCTTTTGCAGTCTGCTGACTCTGGCGTTGTATTAGCCTGATTCTTCCTCTAGGGTGCTTTGGGTTCTGTCATCCTTTCCTTCCTCTCACTTCCCTCCATCCTCTTCCTCCGAAAGGTATTTTATCTCCTTGCTTTTTGATGAGCTGTTCTCATCGTTTCTGCCTGTGAAACACAGGTACAGACTTCTTGGGCTTATAAGATGGTTGTAGGACAGGAAGAGGAGTGAACTAGGACAAGAGCTTGTTGCCTCATGGCAATAGGTGGGTGCTCTGTCCTCCCTTAGGCAAGAGTCATGGGTGAAAGCACCCCACAGACATGCCAGTGGGTCGGGAATGCCACGGCCCCTAGGGTAAGGGAGCAGCCCCTGGGGACTGGCCTCTCCCCAGGCAGTAGGGTTTCCTCTTCACCACCCTGCTGCTTTCAGGCACCCAGTACTGAGCACACACAGGCAAGATTTCTGAGGAGGACATTAAGGTCCCTTGCCAGACAGAGGAAGCAAGACATCATTTACAGGGGGAAGGGCTCCCTCTTCACCTTCATGGCAGAGAAGTTGAGGACCACTCTCAGGAGAGGATAGGGGCAGAAGTCTCAGGTGTTTTAGCTCTGGGCAGGATTTCTAACCTCCAGCCTCTCCCCTCCAGTGATCAAGAAATACTGGGAAAGGATTCAGATGCAAACAAAAGGATTTGGGCAAACAAGAGCCAGAGAAGCACATCTTTTTAGTTTAAAAACTCTTGAGGAATAGTAGTAAGGGAAATTATTAAGGTGAATAAAACAGCAAATGCAGGGTGCTGGGCTAGCCAGAAAGGTTGCGGGCCAGAAGTTGGGGACATTCCAGGATGTAGTCCCAGGCTGTGATAAAGGAGTAAGAAACAGAAGACCTACAGGGTAAAATCCCAAACCAGATACTTAGTTCTATAGTTTTTATTTTAAAAACAGGAAACAACCACATTAATAAGCATATAAAACCCATCCAAAATATACACAATGCTGTTACAGAAAAAAAACCATAGAGATACCATGTGAGAAAGACCTACACATTTCGGTCCAAGCCAACATACATCTCTGATGCACAGTATGGAATGCTTTTATGCATAGCTGTAGGGGGAATTTCCTAACATATAGATGTCCACATAGAAGTTTCATGTCTGGAAGTGCTGGAGGGTGAAAGGAAGGGGACAAAAATCTGTATAACTGAGTCAAAACGTGAAAGTTTGGAAAGAAGCCATATATAATACTTCTGAGAATAAATATCTGGCACAGAAGCCTGATAGAAAGCTAGGGAAAACTGGATGTAATAGGATTGCATTGTGCAAAGCTGGTGTATTTAAAATGAAGTCACAGGAAGTATCTCACAGCAGCAAATTTTACTGATGTTTGCAACTGTTTCTCATTAGGGAAGGTAGCAATGTCATCACTCTATAGTTACTGACAATGCCAGATACACACCCCCAGAACATACATCAATGGGAACTGCTCTGAAGCAGTATGTTGTCCAGAAAGGTTGGGCTATCCATGCTACAACAATTTTGCTGAATTCCTGCCTTTCTGAGTCTTTCTTCCTTTTACCCACCTTGGAATCTGTGGGCCTGCCTCTCTTTAGGATATCCGGCAATGAACTCCAGCATGACTTTGCAGGTAGACCCGAGTCTGATCAAGTCCAAAAATGCAGATCTTAGAGCAGGAGTTTGAATTGGACCTACCTCTGTGCTACCTTCAGATAGCTCGTGCAGGTCTGGAGAGACACGGGCCTGAAGCCTCTCTCGACAGAGCACTGCAGTCAGTGAAGCAAAGCTCCCACCCCTTGACTGCAAGTATGCCATATGTGCTACTTTTTGCCTTCCTGAACTGAACTGTGCTAGCTCGGCAGCAAGGGCAGGTGTATACATACTCTCAATTGCCTAGCAGTGTGAGAAGCAGGGAGACCAATAGTTACTGTTGTACTGTTATTGTCTGCCATATCCCTTTTAACAGAGGCACTATTACAGAGCTGTACACATCTATACAGCATGCTGCACACTGGTGAGCATCACGACAACATGCAGATCTTCCAGAGAGGACACGTGGGGAAAAAACATTGGGCCTGCAACCAACCAGTGGACTGAGCACTACAGACCTGTCACACTGCTAAGCCAGTAAGTTCCAGTAGCTCTGGTCTCTAGTCCTGCATCTCTACCTTTATGAACTTACATATGCCATAACTGATCACACCTATGTCCAGAAGGGTCATGCTACATGCCTGTCTAATATTTCTAAGAACAATTGCTAAGAAAATACAGCTTTGGAAAATAATTTTTATCCTTGCATACCTTTAAGTAACAATACGCAAATTTCAGACTTCCTGACCTACTAGAATACAGCAGAGAAGCCAAAAAAAAAAAAATCAAGAGAAGGCTGGAAAAGTTACTTTCTGGTTTGCAATCACCATGCTCAATCGTCCCATACAATGCTTAACCACGACTGAAAATATAAACTAACAACACCCATTTGCTGCAACACCACTTTCCAATCAACACTTGGGAATAATATTTAAAATTGCCACCCAAAAAATCCCAAATAACAGAGATTTTGGTGGTCAAACAAACATACCTCTTCTCACTAGTATGCAATTCTTTGAATTTCTTTCCAGAGGGCACAAATAACTTAAAGGTGATGTGCATAATTGGCTCTGTTGTACATACCATCCAAAATGCCCAATCTCCTGTTTAGTACTACATTTCTCCTTTACAGTCTTATTGCACCTCAAGTCTACAGCATCTTTTGTTAGAATAGCTATTTCTCTTAAACATCTTCAATTTCATTATCTGTACATTTTTGTACACCATTAAAAAAATAAATATTTACAAAGTGACATACAAATAAATAAACTTAAGTAAAAGTATGCTTTCAGTCTGTCTATACAAAAAAAATAAAAGAGCAGGAAAAAATATGCATGTAACTTGGTCCCCTTTTTCCTGAGGCTGAAAAAAGTGCACACTGGATAGGAAAAAGCAAGGAGATGGCTTTTTGGTAGGCTTGTTAAATTCCAGTGTAACACTGCGCACACACACACACACACAGAGTAGACTCAAAGGGCCGGGGACTTGTTTAGTGGGTCACTTCAACTCACTACAAAAATAGCAATTAGATTCAAATACATAATGGTCACTGCGTGCATAAGTATGTTAACCCCAAATAGCAATTATAGGTGAGAAAAGCAAAAATATTGCCAGCTTTTCTCTGTTCTCCTGACAATTGTGACAGGGAAGATGAGATTATTTTTGCGAGTGCCAGGTGACTTCCAGTACTTGCAAATGGGATCACCCATATCAGATTTGCTTAATGCTGGTAAGCCTGGCAGAATGGGGGAGTATATGGGTGCAAAGAAGAAAATAGCAGCAATTGAGGGGGGGGAAAAAATGTCCCAGTTCTCATGGTTTTCTTTGCTCATTCCTTTAATGACTCTTTAAACATGTAAGAGTCGAAGAAGGGGTGTGTCATGAATCTTAGGCATCTTCTTTGTCAGGTTGTATGCTGTTCAGCTCCACCATGGGGTTCTTCTCTACAGACGATGTGGGGCTGGCTTCTGGTTGTCCTTCAAAGCCCCTGGAGATGTCTTCAAAAGTCCTGCCCTTGGTCTCTGGCACTTTGAAGTATGTGAAGACAAAGAAGATGACCAGGAAAACAAGGAAGATGAGGAAGACATAGGAGCCACATAGTTTCTGCAGGGAGGACAAAAGCAGGAGGTTTTAATTTGAAAAGCTCATAAACCTAAATGCAAGGTCATTTGCTGTTGACAGGTCAAAATTCTAACACCTTTCTCCAACAATGCCCTTACTGACTTTCTCAGATTCCTGTGGGCTTTTGAAATGCTTTAATGTTCCTGGGGATGACCAAAATTGAGGCTTTTAAAGGGAAAGCCTTGATGTGCTAATTAAGATGGCTCTTCCAACTATTTGTAAGCTACAAGCAATTAAGAGAGCAGAATGTAAGGTCAGCCACAACATTCTCAACCTTCAGTTAACTATCAGAACGCAGAATCAGGGACCTCCGGAAGATTGACCAGCCCTCTGCTCAAAGCAGGGACAACTTCAAGGAGAGATCAGGTTGTTAAGGGTCATACAGTCATGTTTTGAAGTCTCCGAGGATAGAGATTCCACAACTACTCTGGACATCTATTCCAATGCTGCAGCACTCTCTGTGCTTTGCAAACTGGGTCCTTACCTCTGCATACGGGAAGAGCATTCCCACCAAGAAATTAGAGGTCCAGTTGGAACAACCAGCCACTGCCATGGCTGCAGGCCGTGGGCCCTGGCTGAAGAGTTCTGCCACAATGAACCAGGGGATAGGGCCAGGGCCAATCTCAAAAAGAGCCACAAAGCCAAAAGTTGCAACAATGCTGATATATCTGATCCACTTCACAATGTCCTGCAAGGAAACAAAACATGACCCGCTGCAATTTGAGGCAAACATGGCACAGCACAATGCTATCTCCAGTGTCACAACTTTCTCAGCTGCACTGTGAACTCTGTGGCACAGTTTCCGCAGTTAGGAAGTTGCGCCCTCCACTGCACACTCAGCTCTAGCCCCAGCTGTACCTGCCTACAGGGCAGAATTGCAGGGCAAGGCAGATGCATAGTCTTATAGGTCCCCTGCTGGGGTCAGCCTGGACAAGAACACCAATTACTCACCTTCAGAGCTAAAGCAACGGTCATAAGAACAGCACACACAGCCATGCCACCTAAACCAACTAAATGGAGGGTCCTGCGCCCTGCACGCTCCACCAGGAACAGCTGGAAACATGGCAGAAGGAGAAAAAAAAATCCATGACTTTGGCAGCAAGAGCAGAAGAGGCTTCCTTGCTCAGTGTGCCCTGCACCTCTTTCTTTTATCTGCCTGTAGCCCTCAGTGCCAGTGGTGATCCCAGCGTACAAGTTACCAGGCTGCTCCATCCTCGGCACAAGTTTTTCCTCTCTGGTTCTTGCTACTGCCTTCTCTCATCATTCTTTTCCCCCATACACCCCTTTTCACCCTCCTTTTCTTCTAAAAGGATAACAATACCTCTTTCTCCCCTCATCTCTTCCCACAATGCTTTTAATGCATTCTTTTCTTTGCTCTTATAGGCCATTGCCTAGCCCAACGCTTTGCCACAGCCTGGCTACTTGTCTTCAGTCACATGTCCCAAAAAAGCCCAGGCAGACATGTTACCTCTCACCATAAGGCCCTGTTCCACTTACCGACACAACAGTGAAGACTGTGTTTACCACGCCAGCTCCAATGGTGGCATACACAGGCTGTGTGATACCAGCTCTCTCAAAAATCCCTGTAGAATAATAGAATACCTAGGAAGAGAAGCAAAAGTTGGACACCGTCACAATTCCAGTGTTTGAGAGCATGCCTCTCGTTTCCTGCCTAATGGCTTGCAGGCCCAACAGGGAGTTTCTAAGAAGCACTCAACAGTATAAAACAGCATGCTTCCAGTCAAGGTTCATTCACTTGATGCAAGGCTGCAATGTCTTGCTGGGGTGTGTATGTGAAAAGTGAAAGCCAATATAATCTCCGCTTTCCATCTTAGCAATCTCTGCAGTTATCACAAAACACACTGACCTCCAGTCAAGGCGCAAAAAGGGGTTTTCTGGAAGCACAGTTCTCTCAACATTAGCGGCAAGTGTAGCCAGAGACCAGGGAGGCCCAGCAGATGGGACAGGAAGATAACTCACAGCATTGATGCCTGAGAGCTGTTGGGAGAGCTGTAGCATGATGGCAACAATAATGGCTTGACGGTAGTTTGGAGAACGGAAGAGCTCTGGCACAGTTGCTTTCTTTTCCTGGGACATTTTAGCACTCTCTTCTTTCATCTCCAGGATGTCTTGAGACACATCTTGTGTACCACGGAGCTTCTGGAGAACTGGAGGGAGGAATCAAAAAATGCCAGGTATAATACACTCATGGTCAGTAGGTTCCCCCCACCCTGCCCTGCTATTTCAGGGAGGGCACACTGGGAAGACTGGACCATCTGCCAGTCAGTGTTTGGGCCTGCTGTGTGGGAAAGATCGAGCCTCTACATAGAGCCTTGCTCATCTTTTCAACCCAGACGTCGGGGTGCTTTGATCAGCATGGAAACCAGGCCCAGGTCCTGCTCATGTTGCTTGATCTCCAAACTTACATTTGATCCCTAATTCTGTTCACACGCTTGCCAGAGCTGACTCCAGCCTCTGCAGTAGGAGATGGAAACACCCTCCAAGCTCCGTGTTAAATATCAGCCGATTTCCTGTCAGCTCCTCTGTCAGGAGGAGCTGACAGAGCTGCAGCATCTGGCCCTGCCATATGCCGCCAGGCCAGGTGCCACTCCTCACATCTTAACCCCACCTGGAGTCTCTGTTGGGATGCCAGGTTTTTCACACTTCCTGGCACTAGTGCGACCTAAAGGATGGGAGGGTAGGCCTGGTGCCCTCCGGGAGTCACACCCTGATCCACCACAGGCTCCACAGTCAGTCCTGGCCTCCCACTCAAGTTCAGTGCAGGCTGGGAGCCAGAATACAGCCCTGCCCCTTCAGAGATGAGTTCTTACCTGCTTGCGCTTTCTCTTCCTCCATCTTGTTGATCAATAGGAAACGGGGGCTCTCAGGGCAGAAAAGAAGAGCCACACACTGCAGGATTGCTGGGAGGATCGTGAACCCCAAAAGCAGTGGCCAAAGTCCTTCAGTCCCCATGATTTCCTCCAGGCCAAAGATCTAGACCAAGAATTGCAGGGAAATCAAGTGATTTAAATACTCCGATTCCTCATCTCCACACCAGCAAGTATGACAGAACCACATACCGCACCTGATGGCAAGTGCGGCCCACCTCGCCCTCCCCCAGCCCCCCTTTCCCCTGAGGGCAGGATCAGGTTGTGTCAGGCCTACCTGGGCCACCAGGATGCCTACAACAATGCCCAGCTGGTTGAGGGTCCCAAAGGCGCCACGGAGGCTGGTGGGCGAGACCTCACTGATGTACATGGGCACAAAGCCAGTGCAGAGACCACAGAAGAGGCCAATAACAAAGCGGCCAACGATCA
Organism: Fulmarus glacialis; assembly: GCF_000690835.1. Classification (NCBI taxonomy): domain Eukaryota; kingdom Metazoa; phylum Chordata; class Aves; order Procellariiformes; family Procellariidae; genus Fulmarus; species Fulmarus glacialis. Next base: position 4,645 of record NW_009194574.1, on the reverse strand, counting down.
GCATCTCCACTGCCTTTGCCGTCTTAGAGAAGGCCATGAGAGTGCCACCAGCAAAGGCCAAGATGTTCACCAGTAGCATGGAGTTCCTCCTGCCAGGGTAAAGATGTCAAGACTGAGCTTAAACTGGCAATACATTTGGAAAATCATTGGGAGAGGGGTAAACCTACCCATGACCCTCCATCTCAGGGGTGGGAGAACAGAGTAATTCCTGTTTAGCTCCTGCCTTGGCCTGCAACCCTCTCCTCCTTTTTGCAGCCCATACATTCTTGCTTCCTCCCCAGCCTCCTCCTCCTCCCCTCTCACCTCTGCCCTCTTCCTCCCAACACTCCATTATAGAAGGGAAAAATTCCCTAATGGCTTGGATCCCTCTTCCCAACTTACCTGCCAAATCTGTTGACGAACAGGCTGACTGAGAAGGAGCCAATCATACCTCCTACTGAGAAGATGGCCACAGAAAGGGACCACAGAGAGGTGAGGAGCTCTGGGGAGACAGCCGCCCCGCTCCGTTCTGACAAGGTGCTGTTGAAGAACCTCTGGATGATCTGCAAGAGAAACCATAATCCAGTGGGAGGCATTTTGCACTGGGGAGAGGGGAGATTACTTCTGAGGTCTTCCTTCTGTTTTCATGGAGGAAAGAAGCAAGAACAGATCCTAAAAATTCAGTAGGCAGCAACAAGTCATACAAGGAAAAGGTGAGGATGCAGAAAGAAGAACTTCCATTGAGAAGTTCAGTAGATGGGTAGCAGTATGATGAGGGAGAGATTGCTTCACTGAACATGGAAGGGTGGGCCAATGATGACTGAGAAAACCAGGCTTATCTGCTGAATGTTTCTGGATAATGTGAGCACTGGTGGTGCTTAGGGCGTGGGTGTGAGACAGTTGGGAGTGAGGGAGCAAGAAAACATGATCAGAGAACGGAAGGGAACATTTCTGGCAATCCCAGAACTCTGGCAGCAGGGACGGGCTTTCTGGGATGGAAATAGTTTAAGAGACACAGAAAGTTTCACTGAGGTAAGCCTGAAAGGTTGCAGCATTATGTAAAACAATCCTTCATTGTCCCATGGGGATGTGACAGGGCTGTGTTGCTGATTTCCAAGGCATCCTCTTTGATAATGAGGGAAATTCTACAAGGGCTGAGGGGGACATGGCCTCAGAGCGTCTGCCCCCAGCAGATGGCAGCAGGACATTAGCTAGGGAGGACTAGGGAGGACCCCCCCTCTGCCTCCTGCCCCCCCCCGCAATGTGTAATGTGACATCTATTCCCGGAGACAGAGTGGATGTGGTATTGGTGACTCAGTTCCTGAGAGAGAGGAACCATCTTATAGTTGCAAGAAGACCACATTTCTCATTTTCTTCATCTCTTCTCTTCTTTCTTAGGCTACAGTCATGAGATGATTTGGTCAGAGTGCCACAGTCACAACCCTTTTACAAACACCAAATCTACACTTAACACAAGGAATGAATAAGCAAATAAAATAAAAAAGCCTGAGATAGTCCCTGAGATAAACTAAGCTAGAGCAACTGTAATCCCTATCAACCCTCAACTGTTTTCTGCACGCTGCCCCCTACATTCTTTCTGCCATGGCTGGTTTATTCTGACTCAAAACTGAAGTGGCTCACATTCTTCCATGCACCAAATATAGACCCACGAGGAAACAGTAGATGGACCCCTCCTGCCCTAGTCAACCCTCTGCACTCCTAATTAAGAGAGCTAACCTCTCTGCTTGCTTTCTCTCCTCCCCAAAACTTCGTCCTTCCTGTCCATTGTTGTAGTGGAGAGGAGGTTTTGAATGTCTTCTTTCCTTGACTTCATAAACCAGAACCAGGTTGTTAGCTGCTCGGGAGACAGCTCCTCTTATTTTTACACCTTTGTCTTCTCATCAGCCCCTCACTCATACCATCTCCCCAACTCATTCTCCCTCTCACCTTCTCAGGAGCATTGATGACACCAGTGTTGTACCCAAACTGGAGAGATCCAATGGCAGCAATAGAAACAGCACAGATAAGGGGTGCTGTGATTTTCTGTGGAAAGAGAGAGAAAACAATTATTTAGCTAATTTGGTTACTCATGCTTTCTACACAACTTCAGTTTCTCTTCAGCATAAACAGCAGCTGGAGCTTATAGGTGCCATGTGCAAGTGTGCCAAGGGCAGGGAATGGGCTTTTATCCAGCAAGGGTGGGTACTGGTAACAAAGTCCCTGGAAAGGGAGATGCAACTGTACAGCAAGAAAAATGTCTGTGACTAGAAGTAGGAGGGCCTGTCAGGACCTCCCCTTTATTATCCCCTAACCTTCATCAACTATTCTCAGTTCATTAGTAATGAATACACTGGCTGCATTAGTGGCTGTTATTTTGGGTTGATCTGCTTTACAGAAAAGCTTTTGCTGATCTCTGGCATGTCATGAAACAAGGGTCTAACTCTTCCCCATGCCAACTGACAAGTTCCCATAAATTGAGTCTCAGATCTGCCCGTGAGCTAAACTGGCAGTCACTCCTAACAGTTAAAACATGCACTCTTCGGCAACAGGCCTGCTTTTCCCAGGCTAGAGCTTCCCAACCCTGCCCCAGGGCACCTGGCCCAGCAACCTCTGGCAGCCTGCCTCACAGAGGCGGCAGCAGTGCTGCCAACCTTCCCGTTTATTTTTCTTGATGCTGTGGCAATACTTGGTATTTTAAATGAAGCACAGTCCCTGGAATTTGAGTATATGTGAATTTCTATTTATTAAAATAAAATAACTGCTGAGCCCTCAGAGCCATAAAGGAAGCTTGAAGGTCCAACCTCAGAAGTCCCAGACAGAAATTTAAGTATCAGTGAAAAGCATCTGACATTTTCTACAGTTTTAAAGCTTGTGGCGTTTAAGCCTGCTCTGTGTTAGGGAGGCGCAGGGGAGCAGGTGACTCAGAAGTTGGCACTTAGACGTCCAGTGCTTGAGTTGGCACAATTTGGAAAGATCATGTTTCTGTCTCAGGAGGGATTGGAAGCTTTTCCAAAAATATTAACAGTCCCTTTTCCAAGGCTTTCCAATTATTGTCCTAAGGCTGGCAGGGGAGAGAAAAGTACTCCATGGGGCATGCTGTCACAGCTCTTCCAGTCTCTCGTTTTCCGGCTCAGCTCCAGGAGCAAGAGCTCCCAAGGCTGCCCAAAATTTTTGCCAGTAATCTTCTGCCAGTGCTCACACCACCTTTACCAATCTTTCAAGCCAAGCATGTAGGTGCCTCTGGCCTGCCCAAACCTTACGCAGCTACAAGTTAGGCCCCAGTAAACAGAAACCGGGGAAATTACTCTCAGGCATGGTTTCCCCCACCTACATCATGTAAATGTCTCAGGCTGAGCTCTCTTCCTGCCGAGGTTAGTGAAGGAGACAACGGGGACAAGGATCCTTTTCTTGCAGGGGGCAGATGATTCCCGAGGTAGCATTCACACCTGAACACACCCTATGTGGTCTAGGCTTCTTCTCCCTGCCACCCTGTGACCGCTCCCCTCATTTTTGTCGCAAGGAAATTTGGCAGAGAACCAAAAGGACACAGCTCTTTCAAAGCACGTGGGTGCCTAAAAAACGGCATTAAGACATCTAAGCAATTTTAGAACTCCAGGCCAGGTCATCCCTAGTCAGCAGGTATAGCAAAGCTGAGGACAAAACCCATCTCTCCACATTTTCACAGTGACTCAACACAAGAGCATCTTTCCCCCAGGGCTCTGCTTTATCATGGCTTGCAGTGGTCACAGATGGCCTTTTTCTTCTGGGTGCAGTAGGGACCACAGGGTACCTGCTTTGTGGGTACCCCTTCCCTACATGGTACGTACATAAGCTATAAAGCGGTTAGCTCTTCTAACTCCTCATACTCCCTTCTCCTGGCTATTGCCTGCTATTCATCTCCTACCCAGTCTCATACCACCCAGATACCACATGGCCTGACCCATCCCCTCCAGTGAGCCAGACTGTGATCTAATGTATGGATCATTTGTTACTGCTGGAAGTGCCTCACTTCCCAGAAGGCAAACAGGGAGCTCAGAAATAGTACAGCTACACCCCCCCCACCCAAAGGCACAAGGCTGAGGTCTGTACACCGGCAAGGAATTCAAACCACCACCCTTCCCTCCAACCACCGGCATCAGCAGCGTTCATTATCCAAGAGATGCTTCTCACCAGCCTCCCTCTCCTTCACTGAGTGGAACCTCAGAGCAGCACAACTTGTTGAACCCAGCTAAAGCGGCCTCTCAGCCCTCCTCTGAGTCGACCTTGACCAGATGCTCTCCTTTTCTCTGCCTCATCTTCTCACACTACTCGCATCTCCCATCAATAGGGCGGTGAGGGCCCCGGGCTTCCCCGATTCTGCTGTTCCTGTGTAACTGTAATCCCCTGGCATCCTGCACCGGGTTCAGCTGGATATTTGCTGTCTCCCTCTTTCCTCATGCCTGCCTGCTTTTCTCCCCGATGCATTCAAACACACGCAGTCATTAGCTCACTCCACTGGTGCACGCCTCACTCGTAGCTGCAGATGAGCTATGATGCCGACAAAGGCTCTGTTCCCCGCTCTCCAAAGGAGAAAGCAGGAAAGGATATGCTTTGCTTTCTTCTTGAAATTTAAAAATAGCTTTATTATAATAAGCCATACCACCACCACCACCAAAAAAATGTCTTT
>NW_009194573.1:0-2773 GCF_000690835.1 Fulmarus glacialis | reverse complement strand
AATCCACAAATTTTACTTTTCTTTTTTCCGATTCTTTCCCCATCCTACTGCAGGGGGAGGAGTGAGCGAGCAGCTGTGTGGTGTTTGGCTGCCTGCTGGGTTAAACCACTACACTACCAAGGACTGACAGCTCACTGACATGGCCAAAGTGATGCAGGCTACAAAACTCACACCGTATTAACTCATGGAAACACATCATACACAACCTGCACACTCCTGCATTTCCTTACAGTAGCCCTGAGGAGGGAAATTCAGAGAGCGCGATTCTATGATTACAGTAACACATTTCAACTGCAAAATACACTTCTTTCTCTTGAAAAAGAAACATACTGTTTCTAGTGAGCATGATGTACCCTGTCCACCCATCTCTGACACAGCAGAGCTCCGATTCCCCGTAAGCGAAGCTACTATCAAAATCCATCTATCGGACAGAAAACTAAATCACATGTAAAGGGAGCCAAGAACTAAACATTTCTCTCTTCACTGTGCTGTTCCTCTTAATGTGAAATAAGTAGCAGAGTCCTGGGGTCTCTGAACTGTTTTTTGAATTATCTACAATCCTCATGAAAAAAACTCTCCAAATCACATTGCTGAATTTTGCTCATTTCTGGTTCCATCAGTCATGTTAGTCTCTTGTGACAACCACCATAGATGCCACCACTTCCGTGACTCCAGAAGCAGCAGGCTCACGAATGCATTACCTTATCCCTTCCCCAGCCCAGAGCGAGGACAGACCCTTCACGCTGCCCCATTCACCAGCTGCAGCAATCCCCCACACCACATATGCTTGCTAGGCCCAGCTCTGCTCCAGGAAAGGGCTGCTACACTCCCACAGTTTAGAAGTACAAAACCAGCATCAAGTATGGCAAACGAAGCCAGAGAAAGAAACTTTTCCTGTGCCCTGAGCAAGCATCCTACCGGGAGCAGGGAACAATCAGGACCCCAGTCCGGCAACCGTCCCCATGACCGTCCTCAATGCCGAAATAAAGGTTTGCAGTGCCTCCGGCTTTGCCTCACTCTGCTTCACTGAAACCTGCATCTCCGAATCTGCCGCCTCAAGCAAGAGCTCTGTTAGGAAGAGGCAACCTGTGTCATCCTGAGCACTGAGATAAGCTTTCCACGGCTGGAGGCCAGCTTTGCTCATAGCAATAGTCTGGATGTGGACAACATGAAGAGCCGTCTGTATGGTATCTGGATGAACAGTCCCACACCAGGGCAGAGAGAGGTGGCAGCTCATGTCCAAGCTCAGCCAGGTCTTCTCAAACTGTTCTGCAGTCAGGTAAACATCAGGAATTAAGGTCAGGCTGCCTGTATCAGGATGAACCTTGAGGACTTCTTTATCCCCTTCAGAAATCAGTGACTCTGAAATGAAACCACAAACATGTGAGATGCAGCATATAAGGTGCAGCTCCCAATTTCACAGAGAACACTTTATGGAGCCATCAGATGAAGACGGCTGGAATCACAGTGCCTTCAGTTGTGATCAGCCATGCATTGCACAAGACAGACAGAACACTAAGACAGCATTCTCAAAGCACCGTGATCTTCTTCCAAAGAAACCCACATGAAAAGATCTACCGACAAGGGGAAAACAGATCCCAGATGAAGGTGAGGCGGGTTACCTGCGCCTCTGTTCCTGGAGTCAGTACAAGGAGAACAAGCGTAAGAGGGTTCTGCTGGCTGGTGAGCAGTGACGAGTGCCCAGCGTTCTCTGCCATAAACTGGTGCAAGAGTATTAAACTCTGAAGCCCATGTATTCACGGGTCGCTCATTTTGGTCTTCCAGGAGCCCCAGAGAGGGGTCAGACTTGGGGCTACACAGGACCCGTTTCACTTCTTCCACACCGGACTGCAAAAGGCGATAGTAGAACAATCCACGGTCTCGTACTGCCATATCCATCTCCTCCTCTGGAAATTAGAGGGACATAATCTATGGAGAATTCTATCATCCAGATTCCCCTGAATAACCCTTAATTACTAAAAACAGATTCCCAGGGATACAGTGTAAGCCTGTTACACTCACCAACCAGACAGCTAGGGGCCGAGTAGCAGCCTAAGGCATAAAGCCACCTTATCTTGCCATCCTGGATGGTCTCCTCACAGCTAGGATGCCAACACACAGCATCCATGCACTGGGGACACAGCCAAACCAGGTCCCAAAAAGCCTGTACTACAGCTTCAGTGAAACAGGGTGAAGGGAACCCACCTATGCAGTAATAGAGCAGTCTCCCTAGCATGTCCTGACACTCAGCAGGACGAGACAGGAAAAGTCGCACCAATGCTGTCAGAAGCTCCATCTTCACTGCTGGGAACATCTCCGATTTCATGTTCTCCACAAAGTCCTCTAAAACATAGGGGGCATTCGGTACTTTCTCACCATGTGCGCCCAGGAGCCAGATCAGTGCTTGCTTGCCCTGAAGGAACCACAGAAAAAATAGCAAATAGGCGCTGTTTACCAGAAAGACAGCGCAACGTGAAATAAACAGATAAGAGAGAACAAGTCTTCTGAAGATTTCTGATCTTTGCCCGCCAATCACAAGCTAAAGGAAAGCCAAAGAGTCATTGTCCACCCATCCTCAACAGCTGCCAGCCCAAGGCACAAAGCCACCTTACCTCACTGTCCTGGATGGCGTCCTCACAGCTAGGCAGTGCCCGACACACGGCATCCGTGCACTGGGGACACAGCCAAACCAGGTCCCGAAAAGCCTGTACTACCGCTGCAATGAAACAAAATGCTCAGCATTCCCCAGGAGTTATAAAACCACGGGGGTGGG
>NW_009194572.1:8964-35599 GCF_000690835.1 Fulmarus glacialis | reverse complement strand
TGCCGGCTGGGGTTAAACCACGACAGCCATAAAAAATTTTAAGCACTTATATGAACTTTGCAAGTGCCCTCCATTTTACACGGAGGTGACCACAGATGCAATGATACATAATATTCTAGAATAGGTAAAGATGAATATAGTGTTATAGCTGTTGTTAAAATAATAAGAGATGGGGCTTAATTTATAAAGTTATGCAACCGTTGTACAGAATGCTTTTATAAAGTGAACTACTCTTCTTGTATTTTTTCTACACGAGATGTATGATGCAGAAGTTGTAGATTTTGCTGGAAGCTCTCCAATTGTTTATCACACAGTCCATGTCTTTTACTCTGGTATCAGTAAACTATGGTTTCAATTCATCACTAAGGTAACTCCTCTAAGGGAATTTAAAGTAAAAATAAAAATAAAACAGGGGAAGAAGCCTATTTTGGTAGATTTTCTGTTTTATTTCTGTTTGAGTGGGGTAAAAGAGTTATATTGCTCTTGAATCCGACTGGGTAGTAACAAGGATTGAGCAAAACTTGACTTTATCTTTCTAATGCACAGAGCAGCTCAACCCCTCCAGAAATAACAGGGATACAACATAGCCCTGATTCATCTCACTTCATTTCTGGGCCAAAAAGAACATCAAGGTTCCCACTCTTTATCCCTGGTTTTGGAGCAGGACATGCACTCATCATTTGTACAGGGCTGGTGGTAATAGCATAAAAGAGCCAACAACATGTTTGATAATTTTTTGTATCCAATCTGTGAGTTTACATGATAAGGCTTTAATTTGCAAGCCAGTTTCTAAGGCTGTCTGAAATATTGCTTTTATCCTTCATTATGTATTCTGTTAATGACAGCACGCTTGTTAGAGAGGGCCGGGGTCAAGTATGCCAGTCCTCCATTACAGATGAGACTCAGCGGTGATTTTGGTGCTGTTATTGATTTAACTTGTTGCGGTACGACCTGTCCCACTAAAATATTGTTAATAATTCCATGCGTCTCCAAGTACTGACAGCAGCAGCAGTTCGTCTGATATTTGTCTGCACAATGGGTGTTTATTTTGTTTGCCCATTCTCAGTTCACTTCATCAGATTACTCATCTAATGATTGAAACTCACAGCTGCCACAATAGCAAATATCCTTTTTTTGTTGTTGTTGCTGCTGCTCCAAATTAAATGCTGATAAATGTTTTAAGGCCCTAGAGGAACAGTGTTTGAGGCTGGCATTAAATTGTTTCTTGCTTCTTTAAGGCTTATTTGTAAAGGACTGAAAGTCAGCAATCACCTTCACTTGAGCATGCTAAGGGGGAAACACAGAATTATTCTTCATCCACAGCAGGTGATTAATTTGCATAAGGAAAGAGCTGGGCTGGGACGGTTGCTTATTTGCAAAGCACACAACAATCTGTGAAGTCTCCAACTAGCACATGCAGGTAGGCACAAGAATAGAGAGTCACAAAATAGCTGAGGTTAAAAGGCACCTCCGGAGATCATGAAGTCCTATCTCCCTACCAAAGCAGGGACAACTACATCAGGTTGCCCAGGACAGTGTCCAGTCATGTTTTGAGTATTTCCAATATTCAAATATTTCCAACGTCCAATCATTTTTTAGTATTTCAGATAATAGGGACTACACAACCGCTCTACACAATCTGTACCAGTGCTTGTACACCCTCACAGTAAAAAAAGGTTTACATTTTGTCTCTGGCAACATGGCACCATACAAACACATGAACAACATCTAAATCACATTTGAATGTCCAGAGAACACTCACTGGTATTTCTTAAGGCAAGTGTAGCCGTGGGATGCAGCCGAGCTTAAAACCATACAGATAGATCTTTTTCCCTTTCTTCAAACACAGTCAAATTCCTGCCCTGACCCTGGAACAGTTTTAATTACCTATATACATATATCTAGAATAGTATCAACAGGAGAAACTGAACAAGCCAGCAGCATGTAATCCATTGCTTAGTGAAGGCAAAATGAAGCGGGTAAAATTTTCTCAGGCATTGCTCCCACTTGAAGTGTGAGCGCTGTGCCTAAGGCAGCAGATAGAAATGCGAGATTTCTTCTGTCGCATTAGTGAATCAAACCACAGATACTATTTGCCCTCTCCAGAATCCCTAATGGAGCCCCACAAGACCAGAATTTTACTTTCCAATGAATGTACTATTTATATAAAGGACTTTCTTTAGTTCTACCACTGAACCAGAGCTTGTTTGCCTCCTTTTCTCTTCACTTTGCTTTTTTAGCACTGCATTTGGTATTGTTTAGACACATGACACAACGCTTCCTATCAGGGATTTACTTTAAGCAGTTGCTTTTGTGCCATTTGGTCAGCTTTTACAAATCCACATGACTTTTGACCTTTGTAAACACAGAGTGAAGTAATTGAGATGTTCCACCCTTCTCTTCCCTTTCTTCTTTTTATATGTCTGTCCTGGTTTCGGCTGGGATAGAACTACAACGTCCTGTCTTAATGCTTTTTTAGAATGTTTTTTCACTTGTTCAATTGTTTTTTTGGTTTATAGTCACCTACTAATGTAAAGAATAAGTGCTATTTAGGATACGGGATCAAACATTCACACCGACTCTAGTTTAGTTGTATAATTCAATTAATGCCTGTAATGAGCTGATTACCAGAGAAACACTTTTCATAATACAGTATTACCTTTTTCATTGTGCTTTCTCCTTTTTTCTTTTCCTTCTTCCTCACTTCCATCAGTAAAAGGTTTCAGATCCTTCTCTCATTAAAAAAATGGAAATCTTTCTTGATTGTGGTGTGATTCTGTGACCCAGTGGCTTAGCTGGTAACAAAGGATAATTCTTGACTGGTATGTGCAAACTTTTCGTATCAGAATGGCTTTGATGATAACACACTTCAGTTCTGTTTTATAATATCTCATCATTAAAATGCAATGGTTTTCTGACAAGTTCCTGGATTAATGTTATTCTTTAAAGTAATTCTTTAAATAGCAAAGGCAGATCTTTTTCTGAAGATACAACACGACACTAAAGAGGCACTTAAAACAGATATAAATCAATCACTCTGTGATGTTTAGGGTTACATTTTATCAAGACATGACTAAGTAGCAGATTCGTATTTGGGCTCTTCAACAGAAGAAACTTTTCAAAGGAGTTCAGAGAACAGCCTGTCTCCTCTTCTGCCTTTCTTCATTCACCCCTATTCTGTCTCAGAAGATGTTTTTTGTCTAAAACCTGTGCCTTTGGACAAGACCCTCTGTTAGAGTCAATGGGGCTCCAGCTGGTCTACTCCTAGTAGGTGACTAGTAGGACAACTCACTAAAGGTTTTTCCTCTGCATCAGTGGTGTTCATGCCTTGTTGCCAAAGCCCACCCCAAAATACCTTCCATGCAATCATTATTTCAAAAAAAGCCTTATTTTACTGCTTGGCCAGACATTGCTAGCTCAGAGGGTTCCCACCACTGGTCTTTATAACATCAGGCAGTGACTTTATGTGGCTCCCTCATCATACTAATGTGATTTTTTGACTCCCTCATCTCACAGGCTTGGCAAATCAACGAAGTCTGTACATATATCTCTAGGTCAGCTGCTCAAGAGCATGCTGGTGATGGAAGTTTCAGCTGACTTTTAATTTTTCAGTATTTGTCTCTCACTAGATATATGTCTGTCCTGGTTTCGGCTGGGATAGAATTACAACATCCTCTCTTAATGCTTTTTTAGAATATGTTTTTTCACTTGTTCAATTGGTTTTTTGGTTTATAGTCACCTACTAATGTAAAGAATAAGTGCTATTTAGGATACGGGATCTGAAAATGCAAATCACTTTTTTTGTCATCAGTTCTAACTAGAGCTATCACTTGTTTTAGCTGAAAAGTTTTCTTTAAAAGTGAGCATTTGGCTTTAATGGAACATCTTGTAAATGTGCATGAATCACAGTAAATTAAAATTTTTAACAAAGTCCGAGGAAATCAGAACATGTTTTCTACATTTTGTAAAAATAAGGCTTGATCTTTGTGTTTTAAATGATGCTTTTGTTTCATTATTAACAGAAAATATAGATATCTATGCAAAACTGCTATAGCTGTAACTGAGCAAGTCATTTATGAGCTGAGGCGGACACATGGTGCTGACTGTATTCACCATTATTTAGTATAAAGAAAGGAACATGATGCTTGTTGCTTGTTTGCTGCAGTCAAACACAGGATTTTTGCAAGAAATCTGGGCGAGGGAATATGCCCTTTTTGTTATTTTGATTCCAGCAAATAATAATTGAAAACCAGAAACATTCTTCTAATTACATTTAAAATGGCTCATAAATGGTCTGGTTTAAAGTCGGTGTTTAAAGAGAACTGCATTTGGTGTAAAAGAGGACAGAAATATTGTAATTAACAAACACAAAGGTACTTCATTTTCATCTCCTGAAACTGCTTTGAAATATTTAAAGAATAGAAACTGATCTCTCACTTCTGGATTAAGTAGCTTAATAATTGCCATGGTGTAGTTACTTTAAGCAGCTTGTTAATGAAGGTGTTTATTATAAGTCTTGGGAAACTGTAATAAAATTTGAACCCAATTGAACTTGGCGAAGTGGTTTATGTTTTAGCATTAGAGATTCAGTTTGGAGCGCTTGTATCGCACGCAACTGACAGATTTCAAGCTGGAGCCAAGTCTCCAATCAGCTATAAAATCTTGTAGGGTTCTTAGTGTGATTTTAGGCTCCGCAACCTTAAGATGGGTTTTGTTCATGTTACGAATAACTTACGTGGGACTCTGCCAAGAGAATTTGAACTTTCTGACTCTAAACTGCGCAACAGGTATTATCTAAATCAGAAGCATTGGCCCTGCTGTTACTCGCTCTGTCTTGATCTCTCAGCTCTTCAGTCTGTGCTGAGAGGCCACTACGTTGACCACTTTCTTCTGATGAGCTCAGAGAACTTATGTGGCTCTAGGACACTTCTCTGAGGGATCCTCAACTCCCAGGCCTTCAATAGAATTTTATTTAGCTTTGTGTGATGCAGCCTCTTCTCCTGTTTTCCTATATAATGAAAATGGGCAAGGGTCTACATCAGTGGATCCATAATGCAACCTAAATCTGAGGGAAAAGGAGAGGATATACAGCTGCAGCAGCTTGACATGACACAAGGAAATGTGAATTAGGTGTACTGAGGATTGTGTCATATCCTGCATTTTTGTTCCTCCGGGAAATACGTAATCATCCCCAATAACCGTGATGCAGTTCCATGTTTCATTGGCATTTGGTATTTAGGCAGCTGACAGAAATAGGAACTGTTCCTTTCATACCAGATAGGTTTATTATTTTAAAACGTATTGTGACATAAGTCTGAACCACTGATTATAACATATTCCTAAAATGAAATCCCACCTATTTTCTACCATTAATATGAAGTAGGCATGCTCAATGTAAGACTGGTCTTTTGCACTGCCATGTCCAGAAAGATAGATATTTTCAGGAAAACAAGAATGAAAATTAAATAGCAATTCAAATATTACTGATTTTCCTTTAAAAAATTATTAACTTATCTGGGCAATATTAGATTTTTTTTTCTTAAGGTTTACATTGACAACATTTAGGCCAGAGGTATGAAATCATTAACATCTGTTTTCTGTCACTATAAGTGCATAATTTCCCTCTCTTTTAATTTCACATTCTAAGTTAATTTAGTGTTAAGAATATTAGATTAAGCTCTAGGGTACTGAGGAGTAGATCATGTGCTAAGCCAGATAGATGGGCAGTTTACCACAGCTAAGGATCTGTCAGCAATTGGTTTGTAGGTGGCAGAAAAAAAGGCTAGCCCTTTCCTATCTTTTCCCTGTTGTTTTCACTTCACATAAGCGAAATAAAAATAAGCTAACCTTTATATAAACCCAACTCCAAGGATGACTGTGTTGCTGATATGAAAGATATGTTTACCCTGCCAGACAGCTTAGCTCGCAGTTCTCATCCTCCAGATTGCATAAATGCTAGTGTATTCTCAGGCCATATTTTGGAGTGAATCATTCAATTCCATCTAAAACAAAACTTGGTTCCTGCAAATAGTTTGCTTCGGGGGCCTGTCCCAATAAACAGTAGATGAAAGGTAGTTTTGGCTCCCTTTGTGCTCAGCGGTCCTCCACGTCATTGCAGCAGCTTCTATATCTGCAAGCGTGTTCCCATACTTTCTTCCCATACCCACAGCATCCAATTCACATCTTCAGGTTTGGGGTATAAAAAATCAACACTTTACAAGGCTGCAGCACAGCTCTCCCATTATTGCTGCACTTTGAACCAAAACAATGCAAAATGACATACACCCCACCCCCCCTGCCCCCTAAAGCGTGCATAAGCTTTTGGGACACTGGAGTATGGAGTATAGAGAGAACCCAAGGCCAAGTGTGACCAGTCACCTTCAGAGAGGTCTAGCACTGAGAAATGTGGACACAACTACTCTGTGCTTCTTGATTTTGAAGCCAAGGATTAGTGACTGCAGGCGATGCAATTAGCAATACAGAGTAAATCACAGAAACCTTTTTAAAAAGACATCACTTCCAATAAGCAAGAACGAGCGTCCCCTCACGCGAGCGTGATGGCAAATTGGCACCCTGCGGAACCACTCCAAAGCTGTTTCAGACCAGTGAACTCTCCTCTGAAGTCAAAACCTGTGGTGAAAAATGTCAGTGACAACAAAATCAAGGCAATTCAGTGTTTTAGTGTGCATGAGGCTTGAAGGTTTGACAGAGGATACTTGTCCTGGGAGCAGCAGAGCGCTGGAGGAGGGCTGAGGGGAGGAATACGAAGTACTTGCTCAGGCAGGATGTACCCGCATAGAGCAGCTGCAGGTCTTAGGGAGCTGTTAACTGCGTAAGAACATTAGTAACTATCTCCCCATTCCATGATGGGATTTTCATTGTTTTCTTTAATTTTCTTCTAGGTTCCAACTACTCGTGTGCTATAAACTTTTCCAGACCTTGAGATCATGGTGATAGGAAGTGAAAATGAGAAGTCAGCTCAATCTCAAAGCTGAGAAGACAATCAGAAGAGTATTGTTAGATAAAAAAAAAACCATATGGCTCCTGGCATTTAAACTAGCCCCAGCATTCAGCTCCGACTTCTGATTTTTGAAAACATTACCAATATGGCATAAGGATGGAGCTCTTCAATCTCCTGAATGGCCTCGTGTAAATTAGGATGCTGCTTGTGTGCTTCAGGTTATTTACTTTCAGATGAAGTTCTGCAGGTTGTGTATTATGAAGAATGGATCAATTGTACTTTCCAGTTGGTATTAAAGATACATCTCTATTCAAGATAAGGTTTTCTCTAATTATCATGATTGTGCTACTGAAAGCTGAAGGCAGGAACCAAGCCTCTTTCTTTCTCTCCTGGTCCCGCATTGCTGTTCTTTATTCTATGCCCAATTTTCTCTTCTGGAGACATCCAGCTCATTAAAAATCCAGCACGCTAAATCTGATGCTGATAACGCAATACTGTTAACTTTTTCCAGTTCACTGAAGGGCCAGAAGAAAATAAAAAGATAATCATCAGGGGAAATGTGGTCACCAGCCGCTCATTCCTGTCTCCTCTACTGACATAGGAAATACATAATTTATGCCAGCAGGTCGTCTTCATGCAGCTTTTTGAGTCTCTAGGAAATTAGGTCAATATGTTTTCATTTACTCTGAATTGGCTGCATTTATTTATTTATTTGCTTCTAGTGTGGCACAAACATTTTTCTTTTAACAATTCCTGGCAGTTACATTAACATTCTGCTATAGCTAATGGCTGAACAATTATTTTTCCTGGAATCCAAATTGAAAGGTTAACCTTAGTATTTCTTTTTAAACATTTTAAATTGTTTTCAATTGCAGGAATATTTACGATATAGTAGCAATTTAGAACAGAAAATAAATTAATAAATGAATTACAATTTCATCAGCTCTATAGGCAAAGTGAAAATTAAACTACAACAATGGAAAATTAATGTAGTCACTCAGTATTATTGCTCTTTGGTTTGTGACTCAGAAAACCTCAGTCCCTTTCATATTGTATATTCTTGTTTAGACTACCCAGAAGTGTTGATTTTTAAATATTATGAACAAGTGTGTCCTGTCAACTAGTGTGGATTGATTTTCTTTAAGTTCATTTTAATGTGTTTACAGCAATGTAAGAATCTGAATCTGTGGCCAAGTCCTTTTTAACTTAGGACCTTCATTATCAAAAGAATTAATAATTTTCTTAATTCTGTTCACTGGAAAAAGTCCCCAAAAGGTCAAGAACATGTATAAATCTCAGTAAGATTGTAAATAGAGGATTAGATAAGAGATATATACAACAAAGGAGCAAGGAGATTATTTGCCTGATCTCCTAATTCCTGTGAAATTTGCTGTTACTCATTAAAAGTAGTTCCTGAATCCTTCCGCTTCTGAAGGATGGCTTTATTTTAAGAGAAAAAGTACATTCAAAACTTTTAATTTCAAAAGAGAATTGGCAAATTAAACAACCTGGATTTTTTTTTTTTTACAGTTTTTGTGATTTAAAATCCCTGTACTGCTTGAGAGCAAATTGAATTGTCTTAAATCAGCAACAAGTATGCGCTAATGACGCAGCCCTGTAGACCTTTATTCTTTCTCAGTAGCTCTTTGCAGGCCAATATTGACATTTATTTGTGTAATTGCCAAATAGTGTATATGAACAATATCAGCCTAGGGAATATTCACAAAGTGTTTATCTTCAGTGATGTGTTTCACTATTTACAATTTATTATGTTTTCTTTTCTGTTATATCGTGGTTTGCCTAGATCTTTTCACCATTTCAATGAGTAAGGCTAAATAATGAATAAATAATGCATAAAGAAAAATCTCATTTTACCAGATGATAATTCATGAAAATATGCTTTTTTCCCCCCAGTAATCAAATACTTAAATATAATTAGACTTCTTATTTGTGAAAAGGAATTTCACAAAGATTTCATTAATAAGTGAAGTCGGTGGTCCTGTAATAAACTTTTTATCACCTTGGAAAAAGCATGAAACAGTTATGAAAACACTTAGAAGGTTCAGTTCTATAAAAAATCAGTTGGAAATTGGGCTTGCTAATTAACATTATGCATTATGGCTCACTCCCACCTACAGGAGAATTATTCCTCTGCCCTGTGATTACCCGCTCCTCTTGTGTGCTCCCGACACCACACTTCTACCCCCTCCTTCACACCAGCTCTGACCACTGACTGACTGACCATGCAGTAAAGCAAACCAGCGTGCAGAATCCTGCAGAAGTCTCACTAGGGGGGTGAGAGGGGAACTATTCCAATGTTAGAAAGCAGAATCTGTCTAATTTGAGAAGTAGGGTGAAACCACAGGGTTGGGAGCTAGGTTAGAGAGAGAGAGAGAAAAAAGATCAGCAAGATGGGAAGGAGCGGGACCGTGTTTTCGGGGAACAGGAGTTTCTTTAGATGGGCTCTGATATATCGTTTATGTCTACATTGTGCAACTGAACTACTTACTGAGACCTTGATCTTAGAATTCCAGAAAGACATCAAATCGCGTGGTTTAAAGATATAAACACAGAATCCTTTACTTTCATCAGCCTTGCTAAGAACTCCTAATTTGAGTTTTCCCAACCTCAGTGTCCAGAGGTTAGTTCTTGTTATGCCTTACTGGTTCTTTAAAACAAAAAAGCCAACCAGGCCATTAACTGAAATTACTTTAAAAGTGTCCAAGTCACCTTTCACTATTCTATTTGATAAACTAAACAGCTTGAACTCTTAATTTTTTTACCATTAAAAGTTTTCTTCAGTCCTCAGATATTTTGTCTTTTTTCACCTTCTCCAGATTTAGAAGATTCCTTTTTTGTTAATGTGAACAAAAGAAGGACACACTTTCTCTATTCTCAAACACATCCTATTGAGGAATTTGATTACGTGCTCTCTTCTGTATTATAGTTCCTTATTTAAACATCCAGGACTACATTAGCCGTTTATAATTGCGTTGGGAAGGGAGAGTTTATGTCTGCTGTGACCCTCAGCCCTTTTTCAGAGCCACTACCTTCCATTTGGTGTTCACGACCTGCTTTCCCTCTTTCAGGCGGAACTTCACATTATGTTATAGTCAAAGTTTTGTCTCCACATGCCCAGATAACAAGGTGATACAAACCTTTATGTGACAGTCTTGTTCTTCTCATCTCTTTAACTCCCTGTATTTCAACTGTAAAAAACCACTTAGTCAGGAACATGTACCTCATTATGTATCAGGCTATTAGTCGGCCCAGTCTAGCTTTAATCTAATTTGAGGTTCTAGGCATTACTGATTTGCTAATTAGGCAATACTGTTTAATGTTATCATGGGGTAGTTGAGTTACAATATAACAAAATAAAAAAGCATCTGTTCTCTCGCACAATACAAAATGTAATTACGGAGTAAAGCCTACCTAGAAAGGTTACATGAAATTCACTTATAATAGAGATGCTGAAAGCTATTGGAGCCATGGGACTCTGGATTAACCAGCAAAACTGTTTTTTTCCATGTTTGTGTTTTACTATACAACAAAGTATATGCCCTAAGTCTATGAAAAGCATCCATAAACTCCCATAAAAATAATGAATGATTCTCATCTTAGTTGTTCCAAAAGGCAACAAAGATCTTTTGTTTAGAAATAAAATAACCTTGGGCAAATCAGTGAGAGAATAAGGTCCCAATTCAACAAAGCATTTTACCATTTTTTTTCCTCAGCCCTCTTTAGTAAAATGCTTAACTTTAAATGGATATCTGAGTTACACTATACACAACAAGACTTAAATGTTATACTTGACTGCTCTCTCAACGGTTTGATGACTTGAGGTCTTAAAGGACTGGGGATGGTGGAAGAGATTTGTGTCACATAGATTTAGACATTTGACCAATACACCTTTAAAATCTTTGGGCTCCTTATATGCAGTGGAGAGGATTAAGCAAATTACAGAGTCTGCTGCAGATTACAGACAGGCTGAAATACCTGTGCTCAGCGCTGATTATAGAAGGAGTGATAGAGAAATGACATCCTAAATTAGATACTTTAGTGAAGGACTTACTTAAAGTTGGGTGGAATTAGCTGATCATTTCTACAGAATGCAGAGCACCTTCTGGTTTCCCTAAGAATAAAGAGGGCTTGTTTCTTTGCACGTGTCAAGCCATGGAAACTAGTCCTGAGAAGTGCTGAGAATCTGCAAGTTGTCTTGACCTATATTTTGAAGTTACTCACAGCTTCTCACTGTCAGGTATCTATTCTGTTCACATCTGTTTTCTTCAGCTGCCTAGTAAATAAACTTGTGAAGAAGAATTCTAGTTATGAATAATTATGAAAATCAGGAATGTTTGTTTTGGTAAGATTCTACTTACAGCACTCAGAAAGGTGTAGATGAGAATGTGCAAAAGGCTTTACATTGGAATTATTCTCATGAGACCTCCAAAGTCTACAGCAGGGCAGAAGCAACTTAGGAAGACAGAAATTAGTAAGAGGGAAGAAATATAAAATAAGGAGAAATAGTAAAAGTGAGCAATGGCTCACACATAACATAGCTGGAGCTCATCATGGTCACAGAGATGGGCAGAACAAGAACATTTGACTAAGTGGAGCCTCCTAGCCCAGGTCTGCATGAATTGTCCATGCTGTGGACTGAAGCAAAGGAATTTACTTTACCTAGAAAATCCATTAAAAAGTATAGTTTTATATAGGACACTGGAGCCATTATAGAAACTTAATGAATTGGATTGTCCCAGAAAAAAATATAGTTTAATGAGTCAGATGTGGATTTCAAAATTCCCCTAAGGTCTTTGAGCATTCAGTGATTTTCTGTGGGTGTTGGCAGACAAAAGACTCAAAGTATAGGGCCACAACTCCACTCGCTCAGTTAGTTACTTGTTAAAAAGATAACCAAAAACTGTGGAACAACATAGCATACAGTCAAACCATCCAGCCCAAGTTTTAGCTTCCAGCCAGCATGAAAGGGATTTCTTTTAAATATACTCCTCCATGCATGAAAGATGGATGATACATTCCTGACTCAAAGGTTTAGGAAAGTTTGTGTTTATCAACCAAGCTTTGAAATGTAAACTTTTATATTCAGGGCCATGATATCTTGAATCTAATTTTGGTATCAGTTATGCTAGTAAAATTCCAAAGGAATTATAATGAATAGCAGCCCTATTCTACCATCATATTTAACCCAGCTACTATAATATTACTAAGTGTGAGTTTCAAACATGCAGAGCAAATACTGGTCGTGGAAGACTGGACTAAGACTAGTCTCAGAAGTTTGCTAAATATTCTCAACATTCAACTTTTTAATTCTTTATGAACTGTGTGAAATAGTTAGATGAAATTCATTGGGATATGTACATATTTCATTCTCCTAAGGCCTTCTTTTGTTTGAAAGCACTCTTAGAGCTTGAGAAAAATTGTTGACAGCTCATTTCTTCAGGAACTTAAGCAGGTGGTAAATTAATAGCTTAGGTGGGGGCTGCCATGAAGCATGAAAAATTATGACTGGTGTCAGTCCAAATTACTGTCTTTAACTGCACATAAGGCAGTGAAAAAACATTAGCTATGCAGTAAACATGGGTTTAGCCAACAAAAGGGATATTACAAGGTTTCCTCAAGCAATCTCCAAAAGGTCATTCCATGCATCTGCTCCAGCCGTTGGTAGAATTTTATAGCCATTTGTTGTTGTTCTAAATCTGTGGCTGTAACAACGATCTCATTAGCTAAATCAATGGATGAGGGACATGTTGCAATCATTTTTTCAGTGGAACTCAAAGGAAAAAATGCAGATATTGCAAACGCAAGCTAAAATATGAATGTAAATAATGCATATAGTAGTGTTAATATTTTTCACTTACGAGAAGATTCCTGGTATAGGTTGGCTTTCAAGAAAGGAAATATATTCCATTTGTAGACTCACTGAAGTTTACTCTCCAGAAGCTCTAGGAACTGGAAAGAAAAAAAGCTATAGCTCGTAAACTATATGTGCTTGAGATCATCCTCTAGAGTTGGCATGGAGATGCCCAAACACATACTAATAATTTCACTTAGCTTCTGAAACAGGGTGATATGCAAGCTGTCTCTTAGATTTATTTTGGGCCCAAGCTCGCTCCTGAACTGTGCACAACAATTGTTTGTGAGTGCTAATTGTTGCACTACAGCAATTAAACAGTGCAGGCAATGGAGCTCCACTGCTTGGGGGCAGTCACTGACACTAATCTATTAGTATAGATATAGCCATAGAGCACAGGCATACCGCTATCTAAGAAGTTTCCAGCTGGTGAGGGCCTTCCTCGAGCTACCCTGTTGCTAGTGTTGCAGTGGTTGCATCTTGCTCCTACCAGACTGCTTTCACCCACTGCTCCACACCTGTATGCTTCTGTTAGTTATGCCCTCCTTGTCCCTTCCAGCTAGCATCCTAGCATGAGCATTTAGTGTACTCATGATTCTCGAACATTCATTTTGTGGACAGTCTCGCTCAACTGAATCAGCATGAAGCAAGCCTGCTTGTTTCCAGACCTTTTCCCTCTGGTTTCCATAGGGTGATTGTTGCTACTTACTAGGGGTTAACAGCAAGGGAGATATACTAAAGAGAAAATCAGTGTCCAATTACACAATAGATTTCTGTCTGTAGAAGTGGCCCTTTCTGAAGATGTCACTTTTACACATGCTATCCCTTTATGTCTAGGCAGCTTCAGAGGAACTCCATCTGCACATACCTTTCAGTATTCAAAGATCTAATTCTCTAAATGGGTGGCTGTGAGGAAGGCAGCACAGCTTCACAAAGATGCCTGAGTGTGATTTAGCTGATCTTAACATCACAAAGGAAATAAAAGAGCACATCTGTGAGTGATTTTTGTGGAACTGGAGCAAACATCAGACTCGCTGTGCATGTGTTGGCTCCCTGGGAGTTCTTGAAACTTGCAGGAGTGCGACTTAAAAGATCAACAAGATTTAAAGGAAAGGAACAAAGGCTGAAAGGCTTTTATATAGGCTGAAGGTGTAAAATCAGAAAGGTTTAAAGTGAATACATGAGTCTGGCCGGACCTGCTTCTAACACCTACTGCATTTTACAAACATGTGATATCTATCAATATAGAATGGGAGAAGTGTAATATAATATTAGTTTATTAGTGATGCTGAAGACAGTCTTTGATAAAAATATGCAGGCTAATGTCTTGGATAATGTACTGAAAAAGTTTTTGTACTCTAACTTCAGATAATGGTTGCTTAGCACTAAACCTAGTAACCTACTGCCCTGTTTTCAGCAGGGAAACTTTCTTCCTAGTAGCTGGTATAGTGCTGTGTTTTGGATTTAGTATGAGAATAATGTTGATAATACACTAATGTTGTAGTTGTTGCTAAGTAGTGCTTAGGCTGGTCAAGGACTTTTCAGCTTCCCATGCTCTGCCAGGAGCACAAGAAGCTGGGAGGGGGCATAGCCAGGACAGCTGACCCAAACTGGACAACAGGGTATTCCATACCATATGATGTCATGCTCAGTATATAAACTGGAGGGAGTTGCTTGGGCGCAGTTATTGCTGCTCAGAGACTGGCTGGGCATCAGTCAGTGGGCGGTGAGCAGTTGCATCACCTGTTTTTCCTGGGTTTTGTTCCCTTCTCTCTCTCTGTCTTGTCTTCCTTTTCATTACAATTTATTATTATTGTTGTTGTTATTATTATTATTATTTTAGTTCAAGTATTAAACTATTCTTATCTCAACCCATAGATTTTCTTACTGTTGCTCTTCAGATTCTCTCCCCCATCCCACGGGGGGCGGGGGGGGGGAGAGGGTGAGCGAGCGGCTGTGTGGTGCTTGGTTGCCGACTGGAGTTAAACCACAACACCTACTAAGCTTACAAACACTGCTAATTGTATATGTGTGCAGAATAGAGAAAACCTGGACACAGACAGGAATCTGTTAAAGTAAAAGCCAGGATGGATGAGATGAGGATCAGGATATGGTGGTCAGAAAACCTGGGTTCTACTGCAGAGTCTTGTATTAGCTTTCATTTGGATTTTGTTGAGTCTTATCTCTTTTCTTTCTTTATGGCCTCTTTTTCAAATGTTTTTTTATTTGTTTGTTTCACTTATGCTGAGAAAATATCATGAGATCAACACTTCCGTTTGCAAGATGGGATATAAGAGGGGTAGTGATTGATTATTTTCTGTGGTCACTCAGGAAGGGCTAGAAGAATAAGATTTATTCAAAAAATTAAAAAAAAAAGTTATGGACAAGAGGAAAACTTTCTAACTATCTGCGTGACTAAACACTTGCAGGAATTTACTTAAGAACTTACAAAATTTGGTGGATTAACATTCATAAGGCAGATTTATTGAAAAAAAATCTCAGGCCAGTGATTAATCATTTACTATTATGTATATTTAGCAAATTAAGTAAGCAGTCTCACTGTCACAGGCAGGGTCCAGAAAGATAATATACACATCAAGAGTTTGGTGTCCCTCTTGTCCCTTGGATCACAATACATCATCCAGAGTCTATGGGTCATAAATAATATGATCTTCTTCCTACATATTCTTACATCTTTGGACATTCTCAAGTAGCAAATACCACAAATAAAATCAAGCTCTTTAATGGGTTATTTGTTTCTCAAATACATATCAGATAGGAGAGTGGTTATTCTTAACCATTGTTCCCAATCATGGCACATGTTTCCTTGCATGTCTATCTCTACATGCTACTCAAAATGGTAACTCAATCAGACGTTTTCCAAGTTAACAATTTTCTTACTTCTTAAAGTTCTTGGTTTTTTATCACATTATTCTCACCCTATTTTGGCTCTTGGGTATATAACATGCAGTCCATCACCTATGCTAATTTCACTTGAGTCTTCTATTTGTGCATTAGAAGGTGAAAGAACTGTTTTACAGGACAGTTCTTTCCCACTCTTCAAAGGTGCTACAATCTGGGGTCTCAGGAGATACTGCTGGGTGCGAACAGCCCACATGAGATACTGTGAAATCTTTATCTTTGGTCTTTTTCTTAGGAACTGAGAGGAGGAAATGCCTGTCAGAATTGTAGACATACTTGTGAATTAATGAACTGGACGGAAATAGATCATTGCTTAATGTTGCCTCCAGTTCTACATGCCCTGATGTATGAATTTGGGTTAGTAAAGCAACTACTAAGTAGCATCCAAATTATACTTGTGTAACCATATCCATACTGACATTCCAGGCACAAGTACAGGATTTCTAGAGACCTACTTTGTTTTTTTGCAGGAAAAGCAGAAGGAGAGGACGATGAATTTAGGTGTAACTCAAAGGGGAAAAGCTGTCACATTAAATTAACACATAGAGCTTGCAGACATCTAAGCAGCGCTACTGATGGATTCTTTACTGGTTCCAGACTCCTGTGGGATGGAGTCCATCTGACTAAATGTGCTTATCTACAAATATAAGTGCTTATGCCAACAAGTGACCCTAGGCTTGCCTTGTAGTCGGTGGGGAGATAATCAAGATACTTAATGGAGATTAGGACACAATTAATTTCATCCTAAAACAGATATTTATATTTGGTGAAATCATATCAGATTCCATTAACTATTTTGGTTAATTCTCCACTGCATATAGTGAGTGCTGTAATAACCACCTGAAACATAAATACTTGTATGACAGATGTCACAGGTTGAATGAAAAATTCTACCCTGGAAAATGAAGGAAGGGGGGATTTTAAATAGTTCATCAACACTTCTTTCCTCATTTCCTTCCCGCATTGTTCCCCCTAAAACCCACATGTTTTCAGAGGATGTGAGAGAGGCAGAAATGCTAAACTGCCTGCTCTCCCAGGCAGCCTGCTACCTTACACGACTGTAGTGCTACACCAAACTGTTCTGTAGTACAAATCACTGCATGCAAGAAAGGAGGAAAACCTACTTTGTCTTTAAAGCTCTGAGAAGAAGAGATTTAATCCAGTAAAAATATTTCCACATTGGCATTCACTTCAACTAAAAATATAGCAGCCTGAAAGTACATCATAGATTCAGTTAAGAACCATGACTCAGGACCCTAGGTTTTTTTTACGTTCAATGCAGTCCTAATTTTCATGTATAAAGGCAGAGTAGTACTAGTAATGAAAAAAACTACTCCCTGAATTGATAGTAGTAGCACTTGGTGAGGAGAAATGCAAGAAATATTTTGATGCTACTTAATTATCCGTATTACCTATGTCAAGTTACCTACTATTAGGAGAAGATTTCATTTAAAAATTCAGTGCAAACTTTGTCTCTTTCCTATTACTTTGAGAATCTTGGAATTTTCCTAAAACTAAACACAGGCAGCTCTGTAAAATGATCTGCTCTGGCATGAGAAAACAGAAGAGTACAAGCAAATCCATCTATAAAGCCAAAGAGGGTAAAGTCCTGGCAATGATGTGATGTGTTATCCCTTCACCTGTTTTTGATGCCCCGTAGGTGTCTGAAGGTATAGATGGACATGCAAACTCGCATGTTATGGTGAATTGTGGAATGGGGATGACGGATCTAGCACACATTACTAAAAGAAGGTAGTCCCTGCTTTGTCATATGCAGTAGGTCTCCTTCCCACCAAAAAGTCTTTCTTCTAATGTCATTGACTTAGTCTGGTTCCCACGTACTCTGTCATATACAAGTTATTCTTCCCTCCTCTTTATCTTCTCTAGCATTTTCCATTGTTCATCTCATACATGGTTAAAATTTGCAGCAAATCAGCCCTGACTCTCTTCTTATTCACTCCTAGTTTCAGGCATTTGCCTCAAGAGCTCACATCTGTGATTGGTATCCTAGGTCTTGTAAAACCAACAAAAGACTCTATTTTGCTGAAGAGAAAAAAGAAAATTGTGTACTACAGCATGGGCAGCATGGCCCCTTTTATCTCCTTGCTTCACCTTTAATCTAAATTTTTTGATCAAAAGCAACTGCCTCTGAAGTTACTGTCAACCACAATTTCATATTACTTTTTATAAAGATATTTAGTGAATGGACTTCAGCCTAAGTGGACCTGTCAGGAGTGCTGAAGGGCAGAGAGTTGATTTCTTGGTTATATTTCAAATAGTGTCCTGAAATCAATTACACCAGCCAGAAGACTCAATGTGAGCCACTGGGTCCACACTCTAAACAATGGGATAAAAAAGGACAGCCTCTCCCATCTGCAGCATGGGATGACAGCAGGGCAGAAACGGAGCAGGTTTCAATACAAAAAGATGACTTGCTCATGCAATCCCTGCAAGTTCAGGTTCTCATTTGGCCTCATGCTGGCTGGAGATAAGTTAAAGCCAGATTTTCCTTGAAACCGCATATCGTTCAGGCTTCACAGTAAAAAAAAAAGAAAAAGTAAGATATGCATTGCTGAATTTCTTTCTACTCCTACTCATAGTCCAATGATTACTGGAAGTTCAGCATATCTGAAATGCTGTCTGGCATAATTACAGAAGGTAAAGCCTATGGGGGCTGAACTTCTGCTGACACTACCAGGTTCATTACAAAAGCTAAACATGAAATACTGTGGAACATGAAATACTTCTGTTAACAATAAAAGAGAACTAGATGTTTACATTTTGCAATGGAAAAACAAACCCCAGCACACTACCAACTGAAGCGTAAGAAATAAAAATCGCTGTATTATATCAATACAGTTCAATATGTTATTCCTGATAGCAGTCAACAGTGGGTACTTAGAACAAAAAATAAGAAAACATAAATAAATAGTTGGTAATACTTCGCTAAATACTCCCCTAGTTTCTGATTTCAGGATAGGTGTATGATTTATATGTGATTGAGGGGCTTCCTCCATCCCTCTGATCTCTTTAAAAAGTATGACCTCAGACTCTCTCAGGCTGCAGGTGACCCTCTTAACCAAAGCATTGTTACTGAAGAGTAGCACACCACCTGTATTTATTTTATGTACATCAATAAAAAAAAGAAATATTCATATTCCTCAATTATGTGATCATGTAAACATAGAACGTAAATTGCATCACAGAAGAGAAGAAGCTTTATAAAGCATTCACTCTTGACATAATTTTGAGTTCCAAGTGATACATTAGTTCAGTAAACTTTAAATTTTACTCTGGATTAAATAATGCCTGTCATTTATGACCAAAATGATGATTATTTCATCTGTGGCTGGAGAAAAAGTTTAATGCTATGTAAGCATGTAAGGTAGATCCATGAATGATCATAGTTGTATTTGAAGACTTTGAAAATACAACAATTTATAACCACACTTGCTCCAAGTGAGGCATTGAGTCTAAGCTACTCATCTAGACTCTATATAGGAATCAAAAGACACGGATTGGGATCTCCAGAGACAGACATCTTAAAATGGAATGAATGACCTTCTGGAATTGCTCATTTATCTCTTCATTGGTAGTATATGATCCTAAATGATAGTCCAGACAGCTAACTTTTAGACAGTTACGGTTAGGCAAGATTAATCTCGTACCTTGTGCCTAAGTACAATAATTCTATACACTTTAAATTTTATCTTTAGTCTCATCAAATCTAATTTAATGTTATCTAATTTAATCTTTTTGTGTCCACGTTGTTTCAGATCTAACCACCCGGTTAATAGCTAATTTCTTATTTATTTAGAAAGATACTGGTGTCAAACACATACACACAAACACACTCACAAAACTAATAGTATTTATCTTTACATGCAAAGTGCCAAGAACTTAATTTAGGAACAGAAAGAAAATACTTATATAAGTATTCTCACACTATAATATACGTAATCCTCATTAAGCAAAGTGGTTTTAAAACTCCTGCCTCTCCTTTCTCTAATAATTCTCCATGTTTCCAATTCTTTCCCATTTCCCAGTGCCTGAAGGTAGGAACATGAGTTTTGCCATAAGAATACAAAATAAAATGTAAAATGTTCTTTGTCACTAATCAGAATTTCCTAGAGTATTAGATCTACCTGTTGACTTGGCTGAGCAGAAATTCACCCAAGTATAAGCCTAGCTATAGACAGTTTGTCCACTCTGATCATCATTATAGCACCTGAGCACTACCACAAATCTTTCTAGTATTAGGTGCAGAAAGATTATGACTTTGATGTCATCTAGATATTTCCATAATAATAATGTGCCAGAAACAAACCAAGAAGATAAACAAGGATATGTTGAGCACTAAAAGTCTCTTATTCAGGAAGCCAATCTTTGTTAATACATGTATCCTGACCCAGCAGAGGTTAATGAAGTTCTGATCTAATGACCAGTTAGGCTGGACCTTCTAGACCTCAAGCAAGAACTGCCCTCTGTTACCTTGCCCTTCTAGAGATCCTCTAAGAAAGATAATTATTTTTTTAATGTAAATAAGATATTTTGTTAATTTAACAATGAGCTTGGCTTTCTGAATTCTACCTGTTTATATGCAAATGTAGAACAAATTCTTATTATCTCATCTAAATTGGCAACATGTCTTGGGAGAACCAATTCTAGTGTAATACAAGCCATTATCTCTCTGACTTTGCCTGGGAGTTTTTCACCCCCACAGGAGCAATAGAGAAGGATTTGCTTGGAAGGTATTTCCTTTTCTTCTTAAATTTGCATTTATACTCTAAAATCATTGACTTCTGTCATTAGCAGGAATACAACAGAGCACACATCCTGTGTTACAGAAATATATCTATATATGAGAGGATAACCTGCAGTATGCTTCAGTTCCCTGACCTGTGCTCAGAGCACATCATGGCTTCTGCCCAAGTCATGTGCATCTCTTATTTTTGCTTCAAATCCAGTGAGTGTGGTAGGGCTGGTACCTGCCATCAGCAGGTAGGACTGGAGTTAGGACATGGACATGTTTCACGTCATCTTGGGGCTATCGGGTTCCTCAGCATGGGTATAACAAGTCTGCATCAGGGACCTAAGTCTCAGCCTACTTCAGCCTGCCTGAGTTGAGGGCAATTATTGCAGTTCAGTTGCTTTACAAACAGTTCACCATAGGAAATATAACCGTGGCTCATCCACTCCTGGTAAAGCAGCAAAAAAGTGTGTGTATGTGAGCTTACACTCTCCTTCACTCATACAATTGACTCTCTTGCCACTCAGAAAGGCGGTGGTGGCAGATCATAGCTCCATCTCCCATCTCGTACTTTCCCCATTTCCTCACGTACACAGAGATGCACCGAACAAAAGACTTTCTTCTCCTTCAAACATGGAATCAAGATCTGGGGAAATCCTCCTCTTGCCCAAACGGGAATGAATACAGTCCTTACTTCTCTTTGAAGCCACAAAGTCACAGGCATAACCAAGCCAAAACCTTGTTAAAAATGAACAATAATTGTAAAGAACAATTAAAATAGAACAAGATTTACATTTGTCCATAGTATTAAAATCAATGCAAGACTGTCACCTGGAAGTAAATAATTCAGGATATTTTTCCCATGATGGAATATCATTCTTCATACTGCTCACAGCTGAGATATCTGTGTCAGAAGTGAGGTGTATTTTCTAACAGAGGATTATGCCATATGCCTAGTAAGTGCAAAGCTGGCAGCGCTTACAGCAGCACATAACCAAGGAGCTGCTCATTTGTTTGAGTGTCCTAGACTATACGTTAGGAGTCTTGGAGTCATGCCAAACTACCTAGCAATAATTGTAGCAGTCATCTGTGAATAGTGATAGCTGGCAGCATATTAGGAGTTCATTTAATTTATTGTCTTCCCACCTTATTAGCAGTACATCACAAGGCTGGAAAACTTTCTAAGCTCATATTTCAAAAGCAGAGCCCTTAAAGCTGCACCTTAAAACTAGAAATTTGGCTTATGTAATTTTCTCCAGTCATGTCAATATAAACTCCAGACATTACTGTGTTGCAGAGCTCTCATTCTTGCAATGACAGCTCTGTCTCCTCAGTGGCTCAGCTGGCTGTTAAAGTGATTCACTGCAATCAGCCTCAAAGGTTTCCAAGACAGACCCCAAGGTAACTTAGAAAGTTGTAGGGAAGTTTGACAGGCTGCTTTATTTTGTTTTGTTTGGAAACAATGCTCAGAAATCACAGTGAGCAGTGATGGCAAGGAAGGAACTTCAACCTTTGTTTCAAACAGGTTGCTTTGCTTGCTTGTGTACACAACCACAAAGCAACAAACACCAGGGACATCAGGCACACACAAAAGCTCACATGGGCTCATATACACACAGCAGGAAGGATAAAATTTGCTGTATACGATACCACGTATCGTGTTCTTTCCATTACTCTTCAAGTATTTGAAGTATTAAAACTGGAGAGTTAGTGCCCTCAGCCCTGTTCTTTGGCTGTTCTGTCTATAACTCATGTATTTACATATGTATCTCTGAGAAGGTAAAACTAAGATTCCTGTAGTCCTGAGATATTTTCCTCCTAAGCTCTGTGTTCAAAGATTTAGCTCAGTCACAAATAGATTCATCTTGCGAATTGCATTATAAATATTGAGTCAGCCCATTGATTATCTTTTATATGTGGTATGGCTCACTGCCAAGATAAAAGTTGGAGGTACTTTAGGGAAGAGCACACATTGTTCTCTACTAGGCATAAATATCACCAGCTGCTGTTCTTTAAATGATACAGTCTCCCATCCTGAGTTCAAACTGCAAACATTTCGATACATCTTGCAAAACGGATAATAAAGAGAATAACTTATGTTCTTTCATGTTGACTTATTATAAGAACAGTAGATCTATTGTGCCAATATTTTCAAAGCAACAGGTCACATTATTTCCAACCAGAGACATGGGAGGAATAGATGATTTTGAATATATCATATTTCTTAAATCAGAAAAGAATGTATATTCTCGAACAGGAAAGTGTTTTCAGGATGTTTTATCGACCGTGATGTTTATTGGCCTAAGCCTTAAAAGATACAGATAGATAAGCACTAAAGCTGGCCATATACATTTCACTGTGGGTAAGAATTCAATGCATAGCTAGGGTTGCAGAATAAATTATTTAGAGGCTAGTTTTTTCATGATATTAAAGCAGGCTTTCATTGCATTTGTGGGGTTTATTTTTGTCTTCAAAAGTTTTCATAAATTTATGCTGAAGTTCCCAATCTTAAAAGCACATAGACCTGCTTCTTGAAGGATCAGTCAGATGAATAAAGGAAGCAGAATAAAGGAAGTCAGAGGGCTGCCTGTGATCCCATAAAATGAATGGATGGACCAGAAGATGCTTCGTCCTTTGTAAAATTGAATCCAAAGGTAGTGCTGAAAAAGTCTGCATGAGTTAACATTGTCAGGACTCATGGTATCATTAAGGTTGAGGTAAGAACTACAGAATTTAAGCTATAAAATTGAAATAAGGATCAAATGCAAGTTTCTGTTATAATTGTGATATAGCTGTGCATCTGGGCCGTGTCTGTGTAAACATAAATCATAAGATCCCATAAGACTGGTCCAGAAACTCCTCATCTAGTCAGCTGCACAGATGATACCTGAAACAAGGTAATGGACTGAACTCGTAGATGGCTTCACAGCAAGTCATTCGATTCATTGGTACAGGAGCTCTCCAGTGTGGGAATTTTGGATAGTCTCACAGATTTCCCCCGACCAGCTACTTGTGTGCTTCAGTGTGCTGGTTAACATCCTCAGTGAGCAATCTGGCTGTTCCAGGCACTCTGCTGGGGGTTCCTGCTGCAGAATCCACCAGACTGAACACAGATAAGATGCTTGTGAACGATCAATAGGAGTTGCTCCTGCAGAGACAGAGACAGTCAAGTATTACTTATTATTATTTACTTTTGTAAATAGTTCAAGTTGTTAAACTGCATTTTGTACAAAGTTTAAGATATTCAATAATGGTGGATCATGTGTGTGCTGGATTGGTGTCCTGGTTTCGGCTGGGATAGAGTTAATTTTTTTCTTAGTAGCTGGTATAGTGCTGTGTTTTGGATTTAGGATGAGAAGAATGTTGGTAACACACTGATGATTTAGTTGTTGCCAAGTAGTGCTTAGGTCAAGGACTTTTCAGCTTCCCGTGCTCTGCCAGGTGCACAAGAAGCTGGGAGGGGGCACACCCAAGACAGCTGACACAAACTGAGCAAAGGGATATTCCATACCATATGACATCATGCTCAGTATATAAACTGGGGGGAGTTGGCCGGGGGGGCAGCGACCGGTGCTCAGGGACCGACCGTGTTGGTCGGCAGGCAGTGAGTGGTTGCATCCCTTGTTTTTTCCTGGGTTTTGTTCCTCTCTCTCTCTCTCTTGTTGTTTTCTTCTTCATTACAATTTATTATTATTGTTGTTGTAATTGTTGTTGTTGTTATTGTTGTTATTATGATTATGATTATGATTATTTTATTTCAAGTATTAAACGTTCTTATCTCAACCCATGAGTTTTCTTACTTTTGCCCTTCAGATTCTCTCCCCCATCCCACTGCAGGGGGGGTGTGTGGGGTGGGCGAGTGGCTGTGTGGTGCTTGGTTGCCAGCTGGGGTTAAACCATGACAATTGGTCACATCAGATCACAGGTCAGCTGGATAGAGGAATTCAGCGGAAATTTTGCTTCATCACACAATCCATTATTCACCCACCTCTGCTCATTTATAGACACCCGTCTTCCCTCTTTCTCCCCATCATGATTTGAGGGAGAATGTCTGAACAACAAATGTTTTCCACATACAAAATCTTTGGTGGTGCAGACAAACATAAGGTCTGCAAAAGATTGCTTTCTGAATGACAGCCAAGGATTTTTATTTGGCCAGTCCAAACTTTGCTTCAAATCAGTTAAAAAAAACTATCTGAGATGCCATTCACTCGTTCTGTCAAAAAGTCTTCTTTCCTGTTTAAGATACGGGGGAACGTATGTCCAACCACTTAGCCAATTTGTGCAGCTAATGGCAGTATGTATCTTCCCCTGTCAGCCTTCCACTACAGCACAGGCAGTCATGGACATGAATGAGACACAGATGCGACAGGATCTGTAACGGCTATTTTTTCTGAAAATGCCAGTATTTATGCTCATAGAGAAAACAATTTGTACTTGGAGGTGCAGGTACTTTGAAATAATAGCTATTGTACTTTTTCTCTATAGAGATTTCTCTGTAGCTTTTTAAGCAGTCAAACAAGGGAAAAAAATTAAGAAAACATGCTGTAAATTGTTCATACAAAATAAAGCAACATTCATCCATGCTAATGATTACTATGAATATCCAAACCATAAACATGTCTCATGAGTGAGAGAGCAGATAAATTGTCTGCATGCTACTAATCGTATCCAGTATAAGCCTTCTAGTCTTCATCTAGTCCCATCTAATTAAACGATGTCTCCCTCTCATGTGGATTTATTTACACGTTGCTAGCTCCCTTTGCTAATCCAGGAAAGAATGAAAAGATATAGCTGCTATTTTAGTACTTATGTTTGGAAGGAAAACTGCTCCTGAAGAAATAGAGAAGGATGCTTTTACAGGCAAGCATCTCCTGCTTGCATGTGAGGTTCTAGGTATCAGACCAGTTCTTGGTCCAATAAGATAAATAAAGGACAAGCTCCATTTCTGGCCCTGAGTGATACAGCACAACTGGCAACGTTAAGGGTCAACTCTGTTTCTCCCCAAACAGGGTGACAGTGCTCATACCATGAGGGTTCATGTTCTCCTATAAACTGCCCAGCAGAATAGTGTGTCTTGGCACAGGCCATAACCATGCCAGAGACCATGCTACCAGATAGTAGGGATGATCACAGACAGTATTTAAGCCCACGCTCTAGTGCTACTAGTTCACAAATATAGATGTAAGCTCTATGTGATCCACAGAACATAATTTAATCTCTCACTCTCACATAATTCTAACATAAATAGTACTACTTCTCTCCCAGCCCTTTCCCGCCTTCTTTGCCTGTGACAATAACCAACTCTTCCTATTTCAAGAGATTAACAAAGCTTTTCTTCTGCTAGAACTCTTAGGCATTAGGAATAACAAAAAATAACACATCTCTCAAGACCATCTCTCTCAAGACCATCACTCAAGACCATCATCATGTACCATGAGGTTTCCTACAGAAAGTTCAACACTGTCTTAATGCTTAAGATTAATATTGTCACATCTCTTATCTGTTTGTACACACTTCCAGTTCCTGAAGCTTCTTTCTGCTTGTTAGGAGTGGAAGAGCTGAATGAATTGACAGTTAGATAAAGTACATAGTATATTTAATTTTACACACACAGATCATTTCTCAGAGAGAGTCAAAAGAGGCATCTTCCTTCTGACAAGAATGTTACGTGCCCTTTGTGTTGTTTACTTTTGTGCATTTGGGTTTTTTTAAAGATTACTGTAATGCCAACAAAGCAACAATGAGAAAGTCCACCTGTATTCTCTGATTTCCCAGTGGAATCTGTGCATGGCAATCAGAAAACAAACAAAACTCTTGACAGAGAAACGACACAACTCTTGTGAGCTAATGAGCAGCACGGAGATGGGCCAGGCATGCAGACGTGTGCTGCAGCCTCGCCACGGGTATAAGAAAATAGGAGGGTAGGACAGGGAGGAACCTAGCCCCTGTTATATCACGCTACTGTGCCACAGAGCCGCTTTCAAAAACAGATTCTATAACCTTCCAGGAGCATGTACTAAATAGGAGGGTAGGACAGGGAGGAACCTGCCCTCTGTTATATCACGCTACTGTGCCACAGAGCCGCTTTCAAAAACAGATTCTATAACCTTCCAGGAGCATGTACTTG